>NW_027069761.1:573154-635552 GCF_002906115.3 Quercus suber | reverse complement strand
ACACACACACACACACATGTGATTTAAAATTTAATTGGATCTAGACTTTTCAATTTTTGCACTCAATAATTCATAAAAATTAAAAAATTAGATGGGACACATGGCAAAAAATTGAACTTCAATTAAAATTCAATTTAGAATCTAATTGAAATTAGACTTTTTGATTTATGCACCTAATAATTCACTTGACACACAAATTTAAAAATTAGATGAGACACGTGGCTCAAAATTAAACTCCAATTTAGAATTTAATTGGATTTTCTCTCAGTTTTGGCTATTACTATATAAATGATTTAAAATCTAATTGGATCTAGACTCTTTGGTTTTTGCACCCAATAATTCACTTGCCACAAAAATTAAAAAATTAGAAGGGACACATGGCACAAAATTGAACTTCAATTAAAATTTAATTTAGAATCTAATAGAATTTAGACTTTTTGATTTTCGCACCAAATATTCATTTGACACACAAATTTAAAAATTATATGAGACACATTATGCAAAATTAGACATGATTTAGAATCTAATTGGATCTAGACTCTTCGGTTTTTGCACTCAATAATTCACTTGCCACAAAATTTAAAAAATAAGATGGGACACATAAGACAAAATTGAACTTCAATTAAAATTCAATTTAGAATCTAATTGAATTTAGACTATTTGATTTTTGCACCAAATAATTCACTTGATACAAAAATTTAAAAATTATATGAGACACATGGCGTAAAATTAGACATGATTTAGAATCTAATTGGATCTAGATTCTTCAGTTTTTGCACTCAATAATTTACTTGCCACAAAAATTTAAAAATTAGATGGGATACATGGCACAAAATTGAATTTCAATTAAAATTCAATTTAGAATCTAATTGAATTTAGTCTCTTTGATTTTTACATCTAATAAGTCACTTGACACATAGATTTAAAAATTAGATGAGACATGTGGCGTAAAATTAGACTCTAATTTAGAATTTAATTGGATTTTTTTCTCAATTTTGAATAATATATATAGATTTATAGTTTTATATAAAAAAAAAAAAAAGTTTGTGTAAATAATATACATTTTAAAAGAAATGAGTTTCTTATTTTAAACTAAAAAAAAAAAAAAAAAAAAGTGCTACGTATGATAAATTGATAATAAAAAACCTCAGTGGAGTTTAGCTTAATTTTCCTTTATTTTACTTGTCAAATCACTACAAATCACACATAAAAACCTTATTGCATCCCACTTGTTTCCACTAATTAGTAAATTGATAAAAATGCTATAGTTGTTCTCTATAGTTTTTTGAAACAAGATAGAATTTCTATTCTAGCATAATCTAAGTGTATACGTGTGTGAAGCTCCCTCCTAGAGACTTGAACTTCGGCCCTTACCGACAACACCCCACAAGTATTTATACTTGTGGCGTGACCACCACACCAAAGGTGTGCAGTGGTGTTGTTCTCTATAGTTAGTCTTGGTAATAATAGAACTTAATAGTCAGATTCAAATAGTCATTACTAGTTAATTATTATCAAAAATGGGAAATATTTAGGTACCCACCATGGGACTCCCTTTCTTGTGAGAGGAGGAAGTATTGCTCCCTTAGCCAATGTAAGAATTTTCCATAAAAAAATAGTCATAACTCATTACTATTACTTTTTATCTATTATTTTTATAATAGTTTTTATTTTTCTCCCTCTCTTTCTAAACCCAAGGTCTCTTTCTCTTTCTCTCTTCTTTGCCAAAGCAATGGTTGACTTCAGTTGTTGGTAGTCGTCGTCGGCCGATATAGTTGTTGGGTGGCCAAACAGCCCAAACTTGCCAAAGGGCAGGGTAAGTATTGATGTTTTGAGAAAAGGAAAGGATATAGCCATATCGGCAGATAGGATATATTTTAAAAAGTTGATAGTTAAAATAGAGAAAAAATAGAATTTTGGTTTAAATATAAAGATAGAGATGTGAGTGATTTAGGACATTACTATCAAGAATGGGCTTGATCAATATTGATCACAATAATCATACAGGCTTTTGGTTTATGACTTCAGAAAATGAGAAAACTCTACACTGTAACGAAGGTTATGGAATGGTCAACAACCACGTCCCACACCTCTATAACTTTTAAAAAGAAAAAGAAAAAGAGGTTGTTGATAAGAATGAACTTGTCAGTGATGTTCGTCGGACGGAGCTAATCCCTTCCACTCGTCTCCTATACACACCGGTGTGGTGCCTGCCACAGCGCCTCCGATGCCAAAGTTAGAATATTGAATTGTCTTTGTAGAGAAATTATAGTGAACCAAGAATGAATAAAATAAACAATCTCTCTCTTACCTCTTTCGTGGGAGTGTGTGGGCTTTATATCTACCCTCATCGTTCCTAGCCGTTGGAGGGGTTATGGAGGTCTTAATGCTCCATTGAGTAACGCCTCAAATCTGAGTAATGAGGCATCAATGTCTTCAAACGGTCTGAACAGCTGGAAGTGTAGCTGTTCAGTTTGACTGCATTAAAGGGACTGAATATCCTCGTCAGTACTGTGATCTACTGCAATGCTCGTCCTGTGCATTTTCTCGTCCGTGACAGGACGATCATTCTCATAGATGGATTCGTCAATGATTATTTACCTCGTCAGATGCCCCCCGATTCTGTGTTCGTCGCCCTAATGACGATCACGGAATATGAAGGGTTACATAATGTAAAGTGACTCTTGGGGTTCCGTTCCGTATTAAGTGCGAAACGGCGGCGCTTCACAGATCGTGGTCTACGTGGTGGGTGCTGATTGGGAGCAATTAATGTTAGTGGTAATGCAACTATTGGGTTTCCCGCCGACTTTTCCGTTTTTCGAGCCTTTCTTTTTAACTTCTTTCTCCCCTCATCCTTCTTCTTTACCCTTCTGCCATTTTTCTTCTAGTTTTCTCTGGTTATTTCTCTCTGAGCGGATATATTGGCCAAGCAAAGTTTTCTCGCTCTGCCACTGATTAAGGTATGCCCTTTTTCTCTTCTACTTCCTTTTCCTAGTCTCTTTTTATGCTTGCAGCATTGTCCCTGATTTTCCTGTTGTTTCTGTTTCTTTTTGTTTTTGGTTTTTCTGCAACTCAGTTGGTTTTACGGTCTTCTTCTTTCTCAAGTTGGGTTTTTCATGGTTGGTAGTTCTGAAGTTAGAACTGTTTGTCCCTCAGTCTCTTTTTTCTTTGCGCGTTTAGGAGAGGCTTTAGGTAATTTTTCTGATTTTGGGGATTTTGTTTTTGAGGGTACTGGCCTTAGGGTGGTGCTAGTCGAATTGTTGCCTTTACTTAGGCAATCAATTGATTGGTTTGAAGGTTTAGTGAGTGGGAAGAACACTATGTCCGAGGTTAGATCCAGCGATCTCGAGACTGGGTTGTCGTCTAGTGGCAATCCAGTGGAGGGAGACATGGCCGTTTCTTCCTCTCGAGTTGTTAGGGCTTTTCACGCTCTGGAGGAAGTTTGTGGTCTAGACGAAGAGACAGTGGCTAGGTTTAGGGATAGGTTTCAGTTCCCGGAGAGAGTTAGAGTTCGTCGTCCTACTGACGAGGAAAGGGCCTGTCATTTCTTCCCAGGTGAGGTGTGCTTTTATGAGGCTGCCTTTACCTGTGGGCTTAGGTTCCCCGTCCACCCCTTCTTCATGGAGCTCCTGAGCCATTTTGGAATCGCTCCTGGGCAGCTAATGCCTAACTCCTGGAGAATAGTGGTCAACTGTATGGAGATATGGTTGGCTACGAACGGGGACATGATTAAGGTGAGCGAACTCGTCCACCTTTATCGGTTGAAACAGTCGAAGGAGTACGGGTATTATGAGCTGGTTCCTTGGGAGAGAAGGGCCAGGATTATTAGGGGGTTGCCGTCGTCATTCAGGTATTGGAAATCGAGATTTTTCTTTGTGTCCGGGGATGACTTTGAGACTCCCTCCAGTCCGGAATGGGGTGACATTCCAAGATTGCTTCGTCGGTGGGCAACCCCGACCTTAGGTGCGTCAGTTTCCTTTCTCGTTGTTTCTGCTTTGTGGCATTTATGCATTAGTGGTCGTCATAACTTTATTGTTATCCTCTTCTTACAGTGAAAAGACGGCCTAAGCTCAAGAACAGGTACAAGGAGCGTGTTAAACAAGCTATCGAGTACGCTCAGACGATAGAAAATTGGGACGATTTGGTAGACCCGAGGACGTTGGCTTTCTACAACCTCGGTCCAGATCCTTCCCCTCTTGTTCTACGCAACATAGATATTGAGGAAAAAAAGAGTAAGTGTTAAGTTCGTCAGTGATCTTCTTCTTCTTCTTTTTTTTTTATGCGTTGCTTTCTTTTCTGGCAGAGATGACGACGAAGTTCAACAAGGATCTTTACGCCAAGATGAGATCAAAGAAGAACGAACCCTTGTCGAATCTCGGCAAGAAGACGGTGCGTGTCACCGGGAGGGGTGCCTCCGTTCCCCCAACTGCTTCCGCCCATCCGATCGTCTCTGTGGGGGAAACGACGAGGACAGATTCTCCAACCGCGTCTCTGGAAGAGATAGGCGGATCTCCTACTCCAAAAAGACCTCGTCTATCTGATAAAGGAAAAGAGAAGGAGAAGACTGATTCTCGTCAGTCAACCATATGGAGTGACGAAAAAATGGCGGTGGATCGGGCCCATGAGCTGGTGGCTGCCGACGATTTAAAGGCTCTGTCTGGTGTCCCCCTTGGTGTGGTGGCGGCTGGGCATGTCCATAAAATCATCCAGGTGCGTTTCGCCAACATTTTTTTTTTTTTTTTTTTTTTTTAAATTCTAACACTTGTGCAGGTGTTGGGGGAAAGTCTTCATCTTTCCTCCGAATACCTCGTCCAGGAGGCTAAGGTGGCGTCCCTGACTTCTAGGGTGGAGGCGTTGGAGGCAGAAAACTCGGGCCTCAAGAAGGACCTCATCGAGTCGATGGGCGCAGCGAACGTTCTGAGGGAGCAGGCCAAGAAACTCTCTGACGACCTTAGGGTGGAGCGTCAGCTTAATGTCGAGAAGGATGATCAGATTGTGGCTGCTAAGGAGAGCCTCAAAACAATTGCTGCGAGATCGGTGGCAGCCTTCCAAACCACTGACGAGTACAACACCGTGCTCCTTAGTTGGTACTTCAAGGGGTTCGAGCTTTTAAGGAGATATCTTATCAAACACCCTTCGGGAGTGGACATGGAGACACTTGATCTGGAGGAGGTGGATCAAGAGATGGCTGCTGACGAGGCGATCCAACCATCTGCTACTGAGGCTGGGACTCCAGCTGACGCTCCCGTCGACGCTGCCCATACTGAAGATGCCCCTGCTGATGACGCGCCTGGACGAACCTAATACTTAGAAAGATTTCCTTTAAAGGATTTATTTTTGTTGAGGAGCCCGTTGTGTTTTTGGGCTCCCTTTTTTTTTTTGTAAATCTATTTTGAGAACAATATCGTTAGCCCAGCGTTTATGGGCTTGTAGAAACAATGGGCTTTTTCTGGCCTCTTAATTTTAGTCTTATTTCTTACCCATACTTGTGACTGCCCATTTCCTTTTTTGTTTGATGCATGTCTGTAATTTGTCTTCTCCTGAGTGACTCTCATTCGTCTAGGCAGCATTTCGACGCTTGGTCTTTTTAATTACTAAGTAACCTTCGTCACTGACTTACATCCGTCCAGGCGGAATCTTGTCAGTTAACCTTTTGGCTTATTACTAAGTTATATTCGTCGGTAACTTAGATAATCTTCGTTATTGACTTACATCCGTTTAGGCGGAATCTTGTCAGTTAGCCTTTTCTTTGGCTTTTATCAGTGAGTAACTTACATCCGTCTAAGCGGAATCTTGTTACTTGGCCATATTTTTGGCTTCAATCACCGAGTTATTCTCGTCAGTAACTTACATCCGTCTAGGCGGAATCTTGTTACTTAGCCATATTTTTGGCTTCAATCACCGAGTTATTCTCGTCAGTAACTTACATCCGTCTAGGCGGAATCTTGTTACTTAGCCATATTTTTGGCTTTCGTGGGCACGTTCACACACAAATATTGGATGAATAATTTCTTTATTGATTATAACTGATAGGCATGGCTTTTCATTACATCTATTGATGGTACTTCTTCAAGTGTTCGATGTTCCATGGTCTCGGGAGCCTTTGTCCGTCTAAGGTCTCCAGGTGGTAGCTACCTTGTCTGGAGTAGTGAATAACTTTGTATGGCCCCTCCCATGTGGGGCCAAGCTTTCCTTGGGCTGGATCTTTGGTTGCTTGGGTCACTTTGCGTAGGACGAGGTCCCCTATGTTGAGCCTTCTGAGTTTCACCCTCCTGTTGTAGTAGTCCGTCATCTTCTTCTGGTACTCCGTCATCTTGCAGAAGGCTTTGTCTCTAACTTCGTCAAGGCAGTCTAGGTCAACTCGTAGCAGGTCGTCGTTTTCTTCTTCGTTAAATGCTTCTCTCCTGGTGCTTGTTAGTCCCACTTCAACGGGAATCACTGCTTCGGTTCCGTAGGTGAGTCTGAAGGGGGTTTCCCCTGTTGGGGTTCTAACCGTGGTTCTGTATGCCCACAAGACGTTGGGGAGTTCTTCTGGCCAGGCTCCTTTTGCATCATCCAGCTTGGTCTTTATGATCTTGAGTAGTGTGCGGTTCGTCACTTCCGTCTGTCCATTCGCCTGTGGGTGGCCGGGTGACGAGAACTTGTTCTTGATGCCCAATCCCGAGCAGAAGTCCCTGAAACTCTGGCAATTGAATTGTCGTCCGTTATCCGATATGATCGTCTGTGGTATCCCGAACCTGCAAATTATGTTCTTCCATACGAACCCCTGGATTCTGGCCTCGGTGATGGTCGCCAATGCTTCTGCTTCAACCCACTTAGTGAAATAGTCAATAGCAACTAGTAAGAATTTTACCTGGCCTTTGCCTTGAGGTAGCGGGCCGACGATGTCCATTCCCCATTGCGCGAACGGCCAAGGAGACGTTATCGTCGTCAATTTTTCTGATGGTAATCTCTGAATGTTCCCGAACCTCTGACATTTGTCGCATTTTTTCACGAACCTTGCCGCGTCCTTCTGCATGGTTGGCCAGAAAAATCCTGCTCGTGTAATTTTTCTTACCAGAGATTTTGGGCCTGCATGATCTCCACAGATCCCTTCATGAACTTCTCTCAGGACGTACTCGGCCTCTTCTTCGTCCACGCATCTCAGGTAAGGCATCGAGAAACCCCTTTTGTACAAAGCACCGTTGAGGATTGTGAATCTGGTGGATCTCTTCTTTATCTTCTTTGCTTCGTCAGCGTTTTGGGGTAGGTGGCCATCCTGAAGGAATGATACTATGGGCGTCATCCAGTTATTTGTGCCTTCGACTGTGAGTGTTGAAACTTCTTCTATGCTGGGGTTTCTTTGTATCTCCATCATCAAGTCTGCCCTTGGTTCTATTTCTTCTGACGAAGCTATTTTCGAGACTTCGTCTGCAGCCCTGTTCTGACTTCTCGGAATTCGGACGAATTCCACTTTTTCGAACTCTTGAATCAAGCGTTTCGTCAATCTGAGGTACCTCTGCATTCTTTCTTCTTTTGCTTCGTATTCTCCCCTGACCTGCCCAATTATTACCTTCGAATCGTTCTGGACTAATAGGTTCTTGGCCCCGAGCTCTCTCCCAAGCCTCAATCCTGTTAAAATTCCTTCATATTCAGCTTCGTTGTTGGTCGCCGGGAAATGTAGCCTTACCCCGTACTTCAGTATCTCACCCTCGGGAGTGGTTATGACAACCCCTGCTCCTCCTCTTTTCCGTGTAGACGAACCGTCAGTCTGCACCATCCATACTTCACCCCCGGTGTCAGGACTTGCCTTGTCTGGACAAGTAAATTCGGCAATGAAGTCAGCTAAAGCTTGTGCTTTGATGGCCGTCCTGGGATGGTACTCCACGTCGAATTGGCTAAGTTCGATTGCCCATTGGACCATCCTTCCTGCTGCTTCGGGTCTGTTCATAGACTTCTTGATTGGTTGGTCCGTCATTACTACTATTGGGTTTGCCTGGAAGTATTGCCTGAGCTTGCGCGAAGCTACTATCAACGCGAACGTGATTTTCTCGATCTTTGGGTACTTGAATTCAGCCCCTTGGAAGGCTTGACTAACATAGTAGACTGGAAGCTGCTTTCTGTCTTCTTCTCGTATTAAGGCTGCACTGACGGCCGTAGAGGAAACGGCCAGGTATAAATAAAGGTTTTCGCCTTCTTTGGACGGGCTCAAGAGCGGTGGGTTGCTGAGGTAGCGCTTCAGCTCCTGGAAAGCCGCTTCACATTCGTCAGTCCATTCGAAGGCCTGCTTCAAGGTCTTGAAGAATGGCAAGCACTTGTCGGTTGCTCTGGACACGAACCTGTTAAGTGCTGCAATCCGTCCTGTCAGCTTCTGGACCTCCTTGACGGACCTAGGAGATGCCATGTTGAGTATGGCATGTACCTTTTCAGGATTTGCTTCTATCCCTCTCTGGGACACCATGAATCCGAGGAATTTTCCGGAGGCGACACCGAAGACACACTTACTGGGGTTCAACTTCATTTGGTATAGCTTAAGGGTGTCGAATGTCTCCTTAAGGTCGTCCAGATGTTCCAGTTCTTCCTTGCTCTTGACGAGCATGTCATCGACGTAAACTTCCACATTCCTGCCTATTTGTTTGACGAACATTCTATTTACTAACCTTTGATAAGTGGCTCCGGCGTTCTTCAGACCAAAGGGCATTACCTTATAGCAGTAGAGTCCTTGACTGGTGATGAATGCGGTCTTGTCCTGATCCTCTTCAGCCATCTTTATCTGATTGTATCCTGAGAATGCATCCATGAACGTTAACAACTTATGCCCGGCCGTAGAGTCAACTAGTTGATCTATCCTCGGGAGTGGGAAGCTGTCCTTCGGGCAGGCCTTGTTCAAATCTGTGAAATCCACGCACATTCTCCATTTTCCGTTTGCTTTCTTTACCAGGACGACATTGGCCAGCCAGTCTGGATAGTATACTTCTCTGATAAAGCCTGCTGTCAGGAGTTTGTTTACCTCGTCAGCAATTGCTTGGTCCCTTTCTGGCGCAAAGGTTCTTCGTCTCTGCTTGACCGGCCTTTTTTCGGGGTCGACATTCAGCTTGTGTTGAATAACTTCTGAGGATATACCTGGCATGTCGTCATGGTTCCAGGCAAAGACATCCAAGTTCTCACGAAGAAATTGAATGAGTCTCGTCCTCATTTCAGGACTTAACATCGTCCCTATCCTGGTTGTTTTTGTTGCTTGCCCTTCGATCAATTCCACCACTTCCAGTGCTTCTGCTTTCTCTTCCTCTTCCTCTTCTACGACCCACGTGTGGTTCTCCTTAGCTGCTAAGACAGCTTGATAACATTCTCGAGCTAGAACTTGGTCTCCTTTTACCTCACCAACACCGTCATCTGTTGGAAATTTCACCTTCAAGCAGTACGTGGATGTGGATGCCTTCCACTTGTTGAGTGCTGGCCTTCCGATGATGACATTGTATGATGACGGACTATCAACTACTAAAAAGTCTAGCTGACGAGTTAACTGTTTTGGGTCCGTCCCTACCGTGACCGTTAGTGTCACTATTCCTCTAGGATACACCCTGTCACCGCTGAAACTGACGAGCGGAGAGTCAAATGGACGGAGTCTGTTGGGATCTAGATTCAACTGTTGAAATGCGGAGAAGTAAATGATATCAGCAGAGCTACCATTGTCCACGAGGACCCTCCTTGTGTTGAACCCCTCTATAGTGAGTGTTATAACCAAGGGGTCATTGTGTGGCTGTTTTACTCCTCGGGAGTCACTTTCGTTGAAGGTCATATCCTGATCAGTTCGTCTCTGCTTTGACGGATGTGACCCGTGGACGCTATTCACTTGTCGTTGATGTGTTTTCTTGAGCGATTTGAATGAACCCCCAGTGGTAGGTCCCCCGGCAATCGTCTGTATTTCCCCAACTATGTTTTGAGGTGGTTGTGACTGACGACCGTCACTTCTAGAGGAGGACCCCTGTTGGCGCTTGTTTTCTTCTCCGAATTTGCCGTGTTCTCCCTTCTTTACGAATTTCTGCAGCTTCCCCCTCCGTATCAACTCTTCTATCTGCTCCTTGAGATCCCTACAATCTTCAGTGTAGTGGCCGTGATCTTTGTGGAATCGGCAGTATTTACTTTTGTCGCGAACGTTGGGAGATGAGTGTAGTGGTCGTGGCCACTTAAGATAATGTTCGTCCTTAATCTGCGCCAAGATTTTGTCAACAGGCATGACAAGGGGGGTGAATTTCACCGTTCTTGGATTTTTGTCGTCCTTCCTTCTAGGTCCGTCACTGATTCGACGATCAGGACGGTCTCGCTTCTGCCCTCTGCGATCATCTTCTTTTCTTTCTTTGTCTCTTGGCCTATCTTCGTCCTTGATAGCAGCTAATGCATCTTCGGCGTTCATATATTTCTGCGCCTTGAGGAGCATTTCAGCCATCGTTTTTGGGGGGTTCTTCGCAAGTGAGCTGACGAGATCCCTGGACCTCAATCCTGCCTTGAATGTCGTCAGCTGCACCATATCGTCGGCTTCGTCTACTTCCAGTGTTTCCCTCGTGAAACGTTGTACGTACGACCTCAAGGTTTCTTTTTCTCCCTGCCTGACGGTGAGCAAGTGGTCGGCGGTCCTTTTTGGTCGCTGTCCTCCAATAAAGTGGCGTAGGAAAGCGTTGCTCAATTGCTCGAACGTGTCGATTGACGACGTTGGCAACTTCGTGAACCACTCTCGGGCAGCCCCCCTGAGTGTAGTAGGGAAGGAACGACACAAAATTTCGTCCGGGGGCTGTTGAAGTCCCAAGGTTGTCTTGAAGGTATTTAGATGATCTTGAGGGTCCTTCAGCCCGTCGAAGGGCTCGAGCTGAGGTAACCGAAATTTCGACGGCACTGGGCAGTCGAGAACCACCGTTGTAAATGGTGAATCCGTTGCGCGGACCATCCGATCCACACTTCGCTCTGTTTTCTCTTTGATAGCGTTTCTTAGTTCGTCCATCTCTTTCCTCATCTCCCGAAGGATATCTGAATTTTGCTCGACGGGAGTGTTAGGCCTTCGATGGTCACTTCTTCTGTTGCTATCTCCTTCATCTTCCTGATTTCCCTTCGAACGATTATCCTCTTGCTGAAGTCGTGATCTCAATTCTTGGTTTTGCTTAGTTAGTTCTTCAACGGTGGCTGCAAGGGTTTGAACTTGCTGAGCCAGGGTTGCGGCGTCCTGATTAGACTCCATCTTGGAAAGAACAAGAACAGGGAACTACTATTTCGAGTCTGAACACGAAAAGAAAGTCGTTCCCACAGACGGCGCCAAACTGATAAGAATGAACTTGTCAGTGATGTTCGTCGGACGGAGCTAATCCCTTCCACTCGTCTCCTATACACACCGGTGTGGTGCCTGCCACAGCGCCTCCGATGCCAAAGTTAGAATATTGAATTGTCTTTGTAGAGAAATTATAGTGAACCAAGAATGAATAAAATAAACAATCTCTCTCTTACCTCTTTCGTGGGAGTGTGTGGGCTTTATATCTACCCTCATCGTTCCTAGCCGTTGGAGGGGTTATGGAGGTCTTAATGCTCCATTGAGTAACGCCTCAAATCTGAGTAATGAGGCATCAATGTCTTCAAACGGTCTGAACAGCTAGAAGTGTAGCTGTTCAGTTTGACTGCATTAAAGGGACTGAATATCCTCGTCAGTACTGTGATCTACTGCAATGCTCGTCCTGTGCATTTTCTCGTCCGTGACAGGACGATCATTCTCATAGATGGATTCGTCAATGATTATTTACCTCGTCAGTTGTTATTAACTATGTTAATAAGCAAAGAAAAAAAACAAACTTGGGAGTATAATAGCTAGCCTGGGAGGGACTTACCTTGTCAATCCAGTAGATGAAGCTGATAACAAAGAAGAAGATAAAGATAGTTTTGGAGGCCGATCTCTTCCCAGGAGACATCGAAAAATAACCACACTGTTAGAGATATATATTAGATATATTAACCAAATGTAATAGACCCAAGCCCATTTCTACTTGTACTAGTAGTCTAGGGTTTAGTTGCATATATATACTTATGTTAAGGTTCATTGTAACACAGGTTATCGTACTACACTCTTATACAATAAAGATGTAACCCTTAGGGATTCCTTCGTAAATGTAGGCCGACAAGGCTGAACCACGTAACCTTCATGTTCTCGGTGTTCCTATTCTATACTTCCTCTTCCACATCTATACTAGCATATTCAACATGGTGTATCAATGCTAATATTTAACATAGTATCAGAGCCAAACTTCGTTCTTGGCATCAAACAAACATCTCTACATAGCAAAGAAGATTCTCACATGCACACTACCATCAGAAGTCACACATGCTTCTCTGCTAGATCTAGACTCTGTGGCATCTCGCAGCCACGGTGGCTTAGTGCTGTGTCCAAAATCTACAAACTCAAGCAAAGCCGTGACTCAACTTCTCAGATTTGTGCAAATCCAAGCTTCGCCTGATGAAACCAACACCACAGACGTGCCCCACGACCTCCCGCGACAAAATCCCAAAAAGTCGGCCCCCAACAACAGCCTCATGCGCCACCATGCGTCGCTTACAGCTTCGGAAACTCCCCACGCGCCGATTAGATCATAGCCACATGCACCGCCATGTCAGCCTCATTGCTCGGCGATTTGCAAAACCCAAGAAGTTCGGCCGTCTATCGCGTTAACACGCGCCTCCTACATTTCCAGTCCGCCCCACGCGCCGCCAAGATTTCCTTATGTGTAGCTCATCCATCGGCCACACGTGCCGTCCTATCGGCCATGTCAACCACCGATCAGTATACGGAAGAAATTTAGCTTTCAACCGAGGAAGCACGTGCCTCTATGTGCGATGGACCTCCCACACGCCAAAATATGTGATGATGTCATCCATGACGTCAGCAATAGGCCTCGTTAGCACCACATCATCAACCACGCAGCTCACCACGTTAGCAGTGTCACCTCATCAGCACCACGTCACCTAGTTGACGTTGACTCGAACCAACCCGACTCGAACCACCCGAATCTAACCCATGAGCTCTGACCGTTGACTTTGACTTGATTCGTTGACTTTGACTTTTGCGTTGAGTTTTGACCAAAAGTCAAAATTTCAGCAAATGCCTATCTTGCTTAGTTTTTCGCAAAGATTCCAATTTTGGACTCCGTTGACTTTGACCTAATTCGTTGACTTTGACTTTTGCGTTGACTTTTGACCAAAAGTCAAAATTCCAACAAAGGCCTATCTTGCTCAGTTTTTCGCATAGATTCCAATTTTAGACTCCTTTCTTCATTTTAAACTCCAAAATTGGTCAATTGGCACATTCTTCATTGTGGTTTCTTCAAAGGCATTCTTCAAGGTATCCCCAAGTGATCTTCTCATACTTATCCAACCTCAAGCCTTCATCGAGCTTCCACCTTGAGTTTGAGAGAGGGTGTTAGAGATATATATTAGATATATTAGCCCAATATAATAGGCCCAAGCCCATTCCTGCTTGTACTAGTAGTCTAGAGTTTAGTCGCCTATATATACTAATGTTAGGGTTCATTGTAACACAGGTTATTGTACTACACTCTTATACAATAAAAATGTAACCCTTAAGGGATTCCTTCATGGATGTAAGCCGACAAGGCTGAACCACGTAACCTTCGTGTTCTCGATGTTCCTATTCTATGCTTCCTCTTCCGCATCCATACTAGTATATTCAACATGGTGTATCAATGCTAATATTTAACACACACAATGGAGTTCCTTGTGACCAAAACTAGAAAACTGACTAAAAACAAGTTCCCATATTTATAAACAAGTTCCAAATTTTTTTTTTTTTGAGAGAGTTCCAACCTATGACGTCTGCTTCTAATGATGCTTTTAATGATAACTTTTTATCATTAGACCAAAACGCTAATCGGTTTTCGATGTTGGTGGGAATTAAACCCTAGATCTCTTATTCAACCATCAGAGACTTTACTAGTTGACCTAACTGGAACCCACAAATATCATGTGTCGTATTTCATATCTAACTAAAAATGGAAGAATATTGCGAGATTCCTACATGTGTTGGATTTCCTTTTTCTTTTACTAAAAGGTCAAAGACTTTTAGTACTCATGCAAAATAATGGCTAATATAATTGAATATCTTTAATCTATAGTCTCGCATATAATCATAATTTATAATTTATAATAAGAGAAATGTTATGTCTACAACAATTTTACAACAAATCCTAAGTGGAAGGTTGTTCTGGTTGTTATTGTTGGGGCAAAAAAGTAATCTTAGTGTTAATTTCAAATTTGAACCAATAACAACTAACCACTTGTGATTTGTTGTAAAAATTTTGTAAAATTATTGTAGACGTAGCATTTATATATAAAATCGAAGACGTTTGACTTTAGATTGGTTTTGTAATATTTTGCTACATAAGCTTTTGTGATATCATTTGTCTAAGTTCTTTATATTAAAATTGAATAAGTTTATTGCATTTCACATTACAATTTAGGTTGGAAGATACCAATCTGCTTTTTTATTGATTAAAAGTTTAAAACAACATGTCATTTGTTCTAAAAAAAAGAAGAAAAACAACACGTGATTATTGATAAACTAGACTTATCAGTGTAATAATATTCTTTTTTATTTATTTGTTTTTTAGTTTATAATGTTTGAAAATGATCTATAAATAACCTTTTTTTTTTTTTTTTTAAGAAAGAGGTAAGATTTATTCTCAACCAAAAAAAAAAGAGAGGCAAGATAACCTGAAATTTTTTAGTTTATAATGTTTGAAAATGATCTATAAATAACCTTTTTTTTTTTTTTTTTAAGAAAGAGGTAAGATTTATTCTCAACCAAAAAAAAAAGAGAGGCAAGATAACCTGAAATTATGTTTAAAATTGAGATAGAGATAGCGTCCTAAGTGTTAGGCTCAATAAGAAAGATAAAGAAAAAATGCTAAAACTTAGGAACAATAAATTATTCTTTTAACCAATTTATATATATATTTTTTAATTTAAAATTATTTAACTAAAACATGGGGGTATTTTAGAGAGTTTAAGAATTTGTGTGAAGGTATTTCAGTACGTAAAATGTTGAAAGCCAAACATGGAATCTTGTTATTAATTGTATAGATTCTTTTAGCAAAACAGAATAAAAAACTTCTTTAAGCAAAAGGTTTAGTCTTCATAGTGGTGCTAATTCCTCTTTTAGTAGTATAGGTCAAACCAAGATGCCACTCAATCATGAAGGACATTAAAGAAATATATTACATATGTTAAGGATTGGATTTTTACGCTCTATTTGTTTTGACATTATTGTTTTCTAAAAAATGAGTCATTTTTTAAAATTAATTTTTGAAAAAGCTATCTCATTTTCCTATGTTTGGTAGTGATCTCAAAATGAAATAGAGTTATTTTCAATGGTTTTCATATTGCCTCTTAGCTCCATTTATTTAGCATGGCATGAAATAAAGTTGTTTTTTAGAAAATTTTAGTGGGGAAAAAAAATCTCTAAAAAATAATTGATACTTTAAATAAGGGTTTTCCATTGACCAAAGATAGTTTTATTTTTACTAGTAATTTCTAATGTTACTAAACACTAAAAAACATGATAAACAATTTTTAAAAAAAAGTTTTCCATTGAAACAAACAAAAATACATACTCAAAATTATATCATGAGGGCTTTCAGCCATTTCTTTAGACTTAAGAGTTAAGAGTGAATTGTTGAAAGAGAGTTAAGAGTGACTTTAACCAATATGGACCAAAAAAAAAAAAAAAAACCACACAAGACTAGTCATATTATTTTTCTAGAAAAATTACACTAACCTTCTCTAAAATTATTTGTTATTACATTTACCTACCCTAAAATGCAAATTATTTATAACGACCCCAAAAAAACACAACTCAGCCTTCCTTTAGCAATTTTGGCCACCCAACGCCTAGATTGGTTGGCTATAAATAATTATTGAATATCTTATTTTTCCTCCAATTAAATTGCCATTCACACTTGGATTCCAGTTAACTTAATTAGTAAAATCTCTAATGGTTGAATAAGAAATTTGGGTTTACTTATGTTTATACCAAAAATCGATTTGTGTCTTGGTCTAATGATACATAGCAAAAATCACAGAAGCAGACGTTATAAGTTGAAACTTAAAAATATATATATATATATATATATGTCGTTCACACACCTTTAATAGGAAATTTGAGTTTTTTAAAACCTTTTTTTCATCTATTTAGGGGGGGGGGGGGTTNTTTTAATCACAAGAGACGGCTTTACATTCAAGTTGAATGGACAACTTTACATTTATTGTCACATTAAATGGCCAATTTTACATTTATTGTCATGGTATTAGTTTGTAAAAAAAGAAGATGATGAATTTGGACAAAGAAGTGGTTCTTAATAAACCATTATCACACTTTTAAATTCGGAAGATAGAAATCGAGCTGGTTGTTAATGTATAAGGTATGGGAACTTATTTTCATTCGGTTTTCTTGTTTTGGTTACGAGGAGCTCGATTGTGTGTTCATTTCTCAGTGTCTATCGGGAAGAGATGGGCCACCATCACTATGTTCATCTTATCATTTGTTAGCATCTCCCTCTGTTGGATTTGGATTGAAAAGGTAAGCCCCTCCCAAGTAAGTTTGTTTATATGTTTGTTTGTTTCTCTTTGCTTATTAACACAGATAATAGAAAAAAAAAAATGATTTGCTTGCTATATATTGTTGGAAGTGAAATGAGCATGAGTGGGGAAAAATACACCCTATTATGGGTGCATTTTTCCTCTCCCTCACAGCTATGAGGAGTAAGAAATATACACTCGTAACATGGTATACTTTCTCGTTGAGTGGTTTTGTTTATTAATTTATTATTATTATGAAGGTGTGGGGGCATTGGTAGTGGTCAGTGGTAACCATCCAATTTTACTGTGAATGAAAATAAGTTCCCATACCTTATACATTAACAACCAGCTCGATTTCTATCTTCCGAATTTAAAAGTGTGATAATGGTTTATTAAGAACCACTTCTTTGTCCAAATTCATCATCTTCTTTTTTTACAAACTAATACCATGACAATAAATGTAAAATTGGCCATTTAATGTGACAATAAATGTAAAGTTGTCCATTCAACTTGAATGTAAAGCCGTCTCTTGTGATTAAAAGCTTTGACTTTTTTTTAAGTTGAAAGACATTTATTGCTTGACCGCTAGCATTATGGGGTGTAAAGTGTAAACACTCTTAAGTTGCTATTTTATGACCAAATCACTAAAAACATGCTTCATTTGGGGGTAGGTATGTATTTTTTTTTTTTTTACCAACTATAGCGTAGGATGTAAACTTAAAAACTATATTTTATTCAATCTCTCTCTCTCTCTCTCTCTCTCTCCCTCTCTCTCTCTCTCTCCTCACTTTTTCTATCTATATATTATTTAATGTTGTAGTTTATATTATTTTAATAAGTTGTATGTAAAAATAGAAACTGAAATATTGGGTGAGATGTAAAATGTGATGATAAAATAGGTTTTTAGGGTGTAGAATAGAGACTGGTATTCATCCCCGATTACTAGTGCTCTAAATGGAGTAATCTAATATAATATCTATAATTTGTCATCTAATTACCTATAATCTATGGAGAAATTACATTTTACCAATCTAAACTATAACTCATGTTACACTTTGCACCATGCCTTTAAGTTTGTTGTTATCTTGGATGAAAATTCAAAGTTTAGGGTGCAAAGTATAATAAGGAGTATAGTTTAGAGTGGTAAAGTGTAATTTATATATATTTTTTAAAGCATTGAGAAAAGGGGCAATTAAGTCTTTTCATGTGGTGTCATATTTTTCCATCCAAGTTAACAGCAAATTTAACATCGGGGTGCAAAGTGTAACAAATGTTATAGTTTAGGGTGCAAAAAGTGCATTAAAAAAGTTTAGAGTGCAAAGTGTAAATGAGGTATAGCTTAGGGTGGTAAAATGTAATTTCTCCTAATATATATAAAATTGAAAACATTTAACTTTTGATTGATTTGATAATATTTTGCCACATAATTTTTTTCACATCATATTTCATTCAATATTTAAATCTTCCATTAGAATCTTTGTACATCTTATTTCATTTTGATGGTAAATATATTATTTAATATACGGTTATAATAAATTCCTAATTGTAGAGTATTTCATTCTATATTCAACCACATTTATAATAAATTCTTAATAATTATCCTAATTATAAAATTTTATATTTAGACAAAATAAAAAATTATATTATATTAAAAAATTTTGCACATTGCACTGATTATCAACTATTGAATATTATAAAAGTTGGATCTAAAAACTGATGGTTGCACAAAATAAAGGCAAGTGTCCATTTGTCATTACATATAATAATGGATAAAGTTTGGCTCCAAACATGTTTTGGGGATTGGGCTCCAACCACCAATTAAAAGATGACATTTGTCATTAATATACATTGCACATGGCTCACTTAACCTAACCAATCAAGTGGAATATGTGCATTGCACATGATGGGATGCATGTTATTTTTCTATTAGTGGTTAGAGTCCAAAGCTCCAAATATGTTTGGAACCAAACATTTTCCTATAACAATGACACGTGCCATCTTTTGTAAAAGTAAAGATGCATATAAGAGTATGATTAAAATGACTCCTCTAACCATTCATTAATTCCTTTTGGTCATTATCAATTAATTCTCTTCAAAAAAAAAAAAAACAAAATTTAATAAAGTGGTTATAAACTCCTAAATAAACATGCCTTTAAATGTCCACTACCATAACTTTTTTTACTATATGTTCATTTGGGTTACTGCATTAGAGCAATTGTAACAGTTTACCAATATTTTTCTCCCTATTTGTTACTTTTCATGTTTTAGGTAACAACTTTCCTTTTCACCAACATCAAATTTCCTATCCCCAAATATAGGTGACCATTGTAACTTAAATGGGTATGTGTATGAGTAAGTTAATGGGTAAATTGTTGTGAAAAGTTTTTGGGTGTTTGGTTACCTATTTTAGATAATCTTCTACCAATGCTCTAAACAACATGAATGAATAAAAATGAACATAGAGATATATAATTAAGTACATTAAGATGTGAGTTTAATAAGCTTTTAATTCTCAAATATAATTTAGGTTAAAATGCAAAACCCACCTTCTATATTTTACCAAAATTCATTTCGATCTTCTAACTTTGCTTTTGTTCATTTCAATCCTCCAACTTTCAAGTTTATTCAATTAAGGCTTTTTCATCAACTTTTGTTATATGTTGTGGTTAATTTTTCAAATTTTTAAAATTTTTCTTTAAATTTTTTGAATTAAAAAAAATAAATTAATGATTGAAAAATATTTTCTAGATTTTTTTTTTTTCAAAAAATTTTAACAAAAGTTGATAGAAAGGCTTTAATTGAATAAATTTGAAACTTAAAGGACTAAAATGAATTCTGAAGAAACTTAAAGGGTGAGTTTTGCATTTTAGGCTATAATTTATTGATGGCCGAACATTTATGGTAAAAATCTAATATATATAATTAATGGGGAGATAGATTACAAATATTATTTTTTATTTTTTTATTGAAATAATCCTAACATTTAGTGATAGTTGAAACTCAAAAAAGGCATTTATTGCTTCTTTTTTATAGATTTTTCTAGTACTTATTTTCCCACATTTCCACTTGCTTTATGGATTTATCCTTTCTCTCAAGAACACCTCATAGTGACGAAGGATCATAAGGAGGAGGCAAGATGCATGGGGTTAAATCACTGGGAGACTTAACCATGGATTCAACCATGAATTTCTCCCATGTACCCTTGTTGGGCCTTTTTTTGCTATGTTGGGCCGGGCTGGCCCTTTGTGAATGTAGGCCAAAGTGTTCTGGGTTGCAGGAGTCGAGACCGGGCCAACTGGAACTCAACTTGGCCGGTTTGTGCGCGAACTATGCCTCGTCTGCCAGGAGGGTACTTACCACAGACTGGGTTGTTCCAGCGAAGAGCTTGCGGCAGGCAGATATAATTGATAAAGCAAACTCATGTGTTCTGGAATGACCAGATAGTTCTTCTAATAAGAAATGATCAAACTACAATAACATTTAGCAATTTTTGACAAATAAATAGTAAGGGCAAATGGTAACGAAGATTTAATCCACAGTTTATGTAAATAAATTCAGTTTGGCCCGCAGGAGTAAGGCCAAAGAGAAAGAACGCCCATTCCCAACGCAATTAACCTCCGAGGAAAGGAAAATGGGATTCCTGCCGCGGAAGTTAATAGGTTTGAGGGAGACGGACCTGAATGGACACTTCTCAAAACAACTGTAGAAGAGAGCAGGCATTCGAGAGAGAGAGAAGGGAGGGGCCTATTGGTGCATGCCACTCTCACTTGCTCCATTTTTTCTCTCTTTCTCTCTTTCTTTTCTAATCCTTTCTTAGTAATTTCCACTTTGATCGTTTTTTAGTGTTATCCTCCTCTGTTTTTCTAAGCAAGTTACAGAGTATTCTCTTTTTTTTTTCTTTAAGTTGCGTTGTATTGCTCTCGTGCCTCCTGTTGTTTTTGCACATGGCAGAGGTGCCCTTTTATAGAGCCTGCCAAGATCGATTCTTTACTATTCTACACTCTAACCATTTTTCGTTTGGTCTGGGCGCACTCGCAGACCCTTACTACTGTCTGCGAGCCCCTCTGTCACAGACGCAGACAACGTTTTGTCTGTTAGTCCGCTGCGGCACCTTGTCCTGCCGCGGTGATGTTTCTCTCTCCTATCCCTCATGGCATGCACCTATTGGTCCCCACTCAGCCTTGCCTCTTTTGGGTGATATGCCATCCCAGCAGGACGTATTCCCCAAAAGAGTCTGAGCAAGGACCTCAAAACAGGTCTTCCCCTCTCCCCACCTCCAAACCATGCCCTCTTTCCTCTGACCCATGACCCTTCCATGTCCTGTATTGGCTGTGTATAGGCTGGTGGTGTCTGGGCCTTGCGCGTGGTTTATGTCTGAAGGCTGCCTGCTGTTCATGCATTTGCCGTGGGCTGGAGACGTTGCTTGCATCGCCTGCTGTCCGTTTCTGGCTTCTCGCGAGTTGCTGTTCTGATTTCCTGTCCCTATAGGGCCTGGGTTTTGGCGAGTACTGGGCCTTGTGTTCTTTTCAACCCAATTCTTTTCCCATCGTGTTATTTGGCCTTTCTTGTCGTGGCAATTTGTTCCTGCTAGGCCTCTTTTCAGGCCTGCCGTTCCTTTCTTTCCCCTAGTGGCTTAATATGGCCATTGGTGTTCTTGCTCGTGGGCTTCAGTGTCCCTCTCTTTTCACTTGGGCTTATCTGGCCCATTTACTTCTTTTGGACTTCCTTGGTCCATTTGCTAACTTCGTATCCCATGGGCATTTACTAACTCAATTGGGCTTCCTCGGCCCAATTTCCTCATTCTCATCCTTGGGGTTCATGGGCTTGCCATTATCCCTTACTTTCTTTGTTTACATTGCCTTGGGCCTGCTGCGGCTCATTCTTGCTTTTTCATAACATACATTGCCCATGGGTGTCATTTCTTTCTTTTCGGGCCCTTTGGGCCCATTTACTTCCTCAAGACCCATTTATTTGTGTTATGGGCCTGTGTCCTACCTTTTTTGCCGCTTGGGCCTAACAGTCTTATTCCATGCCTGCCACTCTTATTGCCTGCTTTGCTGGGTTGGGCTGGCTTTACAGAAATGACCCTCAACAACCCTTAGCTGGGCAAGCCATCATTTCTGAACATAGCTCAACCGCTCCTCAAGGTATAGGTGGTTTGAATTTCAAGAGCTTTGCATATTTATTTAACAAATGAAACATGTAATCTTAGACGTAGTCCATCTTTAGATCCTCTTGTATGGAGTTGCTTGCTGCCTCTCCTATGGCTTGAGTCTGCCAAGTTTATGAAAATAAAAGAGTTGAAAATAAATATGATTTTGTTAACACTAATTTAAATTAGTGAAAAAAGTGAATGCATTTTTAAAAAACTTATTAAAAGCAAAAAATAGGGATATACAAATCCTCTATACCATTTTTCGTGTTCCACTAATCATAACTTGCCATGTATTTGATTTTTTTTTTCTCCTATATTAAGCTTTGACTATTTAATAAGGAAAGAGAAATAAATACATGGCAAGTTGTGATGGGTGGAATATAAATTGGAACACAAAAAATAGTATAGAGAATCTTTATTCATTATGGAACTTTATATTCTATTATTAGGCCTTTATTGCGTTTGTATTATAGAATTACATATTAATATAATGTACTAAGATTAATAAAAGGTTTAATATAATTTACTAAGATTATATATATAGAGGGTTAGGTTCAAGTTACACCTAGCGTAACTCTAAGCAATATTACACCACTCAATAACTTGTTATAGAATTCATATTTTTAAAATTCCACCATTGAATTACATGTTTTACATGTTCTTAACATTCATGCCAATTTTTATGGGAATTGGATGTTATTTACCATTTGATTCATAAATTCATCTTTTATGCATTATTTTAAACTACAAAAGCTTGAATTTAAACAATTGATTGATGACATGGCTATTAATTTTTTATTACCTTGAAATTTTGCAAGCATTGAGAATATACGAAAATAATGTAATCTAATGGTAAATTTGTCAAAATTTGTATCAAATTAAAAAATATTGAATGGTGTAACATTGCTTAAAGTTACACCCAATTTGACATAATATTATAAGATTAACCAAAACTCAAATAATTTTGATTTTATATATATCATCATAGACTTTTCAAATCTATCCAACTTGCTCCAGTTGAGAAATCTCAACCTAAGGATGATAGATTTAAAACCAACCTAAGGATGATTGTTGAGTTTGCACCATTTCGTTGAGCCTAATAAAAAACAAATTAATGTTTCATTCAACCATGCAACTCCATTATTTAATAAATAATTGTAACTTGTATAATTATAATTGTGGAAAGGGAGGGACCCAAACAGAAAAGGAAGCTCATAGGTCCAGTCCAAGGAAAGGCAAAGGCCCATTCAAGTGCCAATCAAAGCCTGACACATAGATGGAGTTCGAGGAAGTCAAATATGAAGACGACGCTAGTTCAAGCTAAATATGCTAGTAGAGGTCTGAGGACGGGATACGGGCGGACCCATTGTCTAAGGAGCCCAAGGAACAATAGCACCTCAGGATGCCCTAGCTGTCTGCCTGCACCCACAAGCAAGACACCAGAGACGTGCAAATAGAGAAGAGAGGAAATATCTGTAGAAGGTACCATCACCTCCACATTCAATACTCTGTACTTATTGAGTTGGTCACATTTATGAGGAAAATACACCTGAGCAGTGATTCCACAGCTCACAACAATCTCTACCACCTCCAGAAGGATCCTAATGAGACAAGCATCCAAATTATTCCACTAAGACGTACAAGTAAAGGGTTGAGATGCAACAGAAAAGACTATATAAGGAAAAGAGCCCCTTTAGAGAAAGGAATTGGCAAGTAGAAACTTGAGAAGCAAGAATTAAGTGTAAAATTGTAGAGACATACATTGACTTTTTATGAACAATCCATCCTCAGACGAGCCCGAGGAAGAGTTTATATAGAGTTTGTGCTTCATCTATTCATATTAAAAGTCTTATTCTTTTAACATCAAGCTTGGATCTTACGTAGCATTGCAATTGACTTGGAAAGTCCACTCTCTTACAAATTAATTGTGTTGGGCTTAAAATACTGAGTACCACTATTCTAAGTGGGCTTGAGCCATCTTTTGAGCCACTACAATAACTAATATTCCAATGTCATCAAACTAAGTCCCAAAATAGCAAAATAAATTAAAGTAATAAACTTACCCTAAGTCTCATAATTCAAAATAAATCAAACGAGCAATTTTAAATTACATATTTATATTTAAAAATAAATTTTAATTGTGTAGGTTGGGTAAGTTATTTAGGTTGGAAATTTTGTCAACATGAATTCCTCACAACTCGAGTTTGGAAAAAGAAAAAGAAAACAAATTAAGTTATCAACCCATGAAAAACAATTCAAATCATTGGGTTATATTGGTCCATTGGATTGGTGGATGCATACCAAAGCATTTTGAGAGAGAGAACCTAGTAACAAGGAATAATAGAGCATTAATATTTTTAGGTATTTTGGGATTTTAATATTTTTAGCTATTAAGGAGGTTAAGGAATAGCTATTATGGTCACCTTAATACGGAATAGTTATTCTTCATTTTAAAGAATAGTTATTCATAAGGAATAACTATTCATTGTAATAGAAACACAGCCAAACAATTAAATAGTTATTCCTAGGTAATAGATATTACATTACAAGGTCTATTACAATATCTTATGTGTTATACCTTAAGTTCCCTTTCTAAAATTAAGCTATATGGCTATTTTGACAGAAAGCCTAACGAAGTTAAAAGGCAAAACTTAGATACAGTACCTTATGTGTTGTACCTTAGGTTCCCTCTTTAAAATTAAGTCATGTGGGTATTTTAACAGAGACACCAAACGGATTTAAAAGAAAATGCAAACTTCTATTTTTTAGAATTTAGGAGCTCCTAGCTAGTTTGAATCTTCCCTTTCGGACCCTACATTGATGAAGCCATGAGTTCCCTCACTTTTACCCACTAATCAAAGAGGCCGATCATGAAGTTTGTCCATGTTGTAAATTGGGTTTGTAGATTGGAGACCCTCTTCCGTAGTTTGATAATATTGAGATCTAATGCTTGATGGGGGACCTAGTTTGTTTAACGGTAGCTTGATGGGAGACCAATTTGTTTAACAATAGGTTTGTGTTGAGATCTAACGCTTGATGGGATCCCATCACCATTCCTATTAGAGCAAGACAACCAAAATTGTTTGATTTCTATAAGGTTGTGTTTGGATGGCAACATTTGGATCTAGATTTGGATTTGAAATCTATTGATTTTAAAATTCTTTGTTTGGGTATTTTTAAACAATGAAGGGTTTGAAATTTATCATTTGAAATTCCATTGTTTGGATACCAAAATTTGGATTTGGATTTAGATTTAAGGTCAATAAAATATATTTTTTATTAAAAATAAATTCTGATTGGAATGTATAAAGCTTGGGTAATGAAAGGGTTATTTGGGATGTGTAAAATATGAAATGTGTAAAGTATATAGGAGAGATGTATATCCCTAATTGTACTCATTATTGCAACCTTGTCCCATGAACTCTACAAGTATTCTAAGGTTCTATATATATGTGGGATTGCTTTACTGTCATTGTACATATTTAAGAGAAATCAAAAGGATTGTGGATGACCACTTGAATATAAGAGTTTTTCAATATATATTTCTTGTTTTCTTCTTATTTAATTTTATCTATTTTTATTATTTCACAACACATTATCAACTCGAGTTTCTACCCAATTTTGGAAAGGAAGTTGTACTCTTATTGTTCTTCAAACATCAAAGATTATTTGTGTAGTTCCCTCAACTCACTGTAAGTTCTCTTTCTAAGGAATTAATAATTATCTTATTTATTTGTCATTACATTTTATGCTTATAATTTTAGTGATTTTTAATTGATTAAAAATTTTATGAGATTCGCATTATATATTGTTATGAGATTCAATATATTGAGATTCACGTTATGAGATTCACCTTATCCTATTGTTATATATTGTTTTGAGATTCACGTTTAATTGATTAAAAATATATTGTTAAAAATGGTTACTGATAAAACAACTCAATCATACTTATAGCTATATGTAATGTGTATTGATAAACTTTGAATATATAAATATTGTTTCATTACAATCACATGTTGAATATGTATGCGTAGTATTGTTTCTTTAGAGTTATGTATGATAAAAAACATTTAGTTATTTAATTTCTTTTGAAATTATATATTTATATAGATGTTGTACCTTACAAAACTTGAATTTGCCGCCCTTGACATCTTGGGCAAGAATTTCTTATCATGGATCCTTGATACTAAGATTCATCTGGAAGCAATAAATCTTGATGAGATCTATGTTGATGTAATAAATCTTGAAGACATTATTATGGATGGCAACAGAGTATCCCAGAAGGATCGTGCAAAAGCAATAATTTTTATTTATCATCATCTAAATGAAAATTGATCAGCTTCTCCCCCTTATGAGAAGTACAAGTTCTAAAAGAACTTGATCATCGTAAAAGCTCAATATGACATGCACTTGAAATTGTAATAAACTAAAGGTGCAAGTGAGTATAATTAATTTGGCACTTTAAAATCAGCCTACAATTAAAATTATATAATAGAAGACACATATATCATGTTTTGAATGTGCTTCTGCAGTAGCAAAATCGAGTACATATGTTCATAAAAGTGTTATGAACTAATATTTTGTCTTCTAGTGGTGAACAAAATAATGAGTTTTTGCTGAAAACCACCAAAAGACCATGAAAATAAGTGTTATAGGTGTGGTAGGGAAGGTCATTAGTCACATATCTAACTATTGCCTAAGCATTTGGTAGATTTGTGTCAAGCCTCCATAAAAGAAAAGGACAAGGGAATTGAAACAAACTTTACTAATTGTAATGATCCTAAAGATCCTATGAATTATCTTGATTTTTTCAAATGAAGTGGATATGACTCATCTTAATGTGTCGTCAATGGAAAATTTGATAATTTGATAAGTGATGGAGATGTCTATACAAATAAATTGTTTTCTTTTATTATATTATTGCATTGTAATAAGTATTTTTACTTTGCTATGTTTTATTTACGTTTAAAATAACAAAGTTTAATTTATGTTTTGTATATATGAAGTGGCATGGGTTTTACAGGTAAAAATTAATTCCAAGATGACTAGTGAAGATTTTTGTCTAGCAAACAGTGTAATAACTCATACGATCCTTAAAGATAAGAAATATTTTCAAAGTTTAATATTATGCAAAGCTAATGTCAATACCATATCAGGTTCATCGAACTCAATTAAAGTCTCTGGAAGAGCGATTATCTTATTGCCAAAGGGCACAAAACTTTGTATTGATGATGCTTTGTATTCTTCTAAGTCTAGTAGAAATTTACTCAACTTTAAGGATAGACGTTATAATTGTTATCATATTGAAACTAGTAATGAAGGCATTGAAGAATTTCTTTATATTACTTCAATAGTATCGGGCCAGAAGCTCATATTAGAAAAACTGTCTATTTTCTCTTCTAGGTTATATTATACTACAATGAGAATAGTTGAAACAAATGTTGCAATACACCGAAGTGTTCGGACCTAATGGTTTTTATGCTTTGGAAAGATCATCTTGGACATCCAAGATCAATAATGATGCGTCCAATTAGAAAGAATTCAATGTGATATATGTGGACCTATACATCCACCATGTGTTCCATTTAAGTATTTTATGGTTTTAATTGATGCATCAACCACATCTGTGTCTACTTTCTACTAGGAATATTGCATTTGCTAGGCTTCTTGCTCAAATAATTAGACTGCGAGCACAATTTTCTAATTATCCATTAGGAAAATTTATTTAGATAATGATGATGAATTCACTTTTCAAGATTTTGATAACTATTGTATGTCAATCAAGGAAGTCAATACCGTACCGGAGGTTGTACCGGTTTGGTCAGCGATACGATATATTTCGGATATCGGTTAATACCGGTGTACCGTTTCGGAATTACCGCTAAATATATATATTCTTTTAAAATTTTTATATATTCTCATAAAAATATAAAATAATTTAAAGTCTAACCAATAATAATAATTTTTTAAAATATTAATAATTATGGTTGTAGTATAACTTTTTATTTTAAGAAGAGTTGTAGTTTAATAATAGTAGTAGTACTACGTACATGTGCAAACTAAATGCACTAATGAAAAAACAAAAGAAATAAAAATCAATGAGTAAAATGATTCCCCCAAAAAAAGAAAAAAAATCAATCAATGAGTAAAAGTTAAAACTAGAACACGTGGTGTTGGAGATAAGTTTGAAATTTTGAAAGCCTTTGACTCATTAATGACTTCAGTACATTCACGTGGTAGTGGGACTCTAGTGTCCAAAACAAAACAAGATGTACAGGTGACCAGGCGTTCAAAACTAGGAAAACCAAAGAACAGAAAAGCTGAAGAGTGGAAGAAAAACAGAGAACGGAGAAGTGAAGAGGCGAGGAAGAAGAAGCTGAAGCAGGTGGGGAGACTGCAATTGACAAAATGGAAGTGGCTGGAGGCATGGGAGTGACCGGCAACGTGGTGGTGAATGGCTGTGATGACAAAAACAGGTGATTTTTGGGTTTTTTTGTTTTTTTTTTTTGGTACCGGCCCGGTTTTTCATTAATGACTTCAGTACATTCACGTGGTAGTGGGACTCTAGTGTCCAAAACAAAACAAGATGTACAGGTGACCAGGCGTTCAAAACTAGGAAAACCAAAGAACAGAAAAGCTGAAGAGTGGAAGAAAAACAGAGAACGGAGAAGTGAAGAGGCGAGGAAGAAGAAGCTGAAGCAGGTGGGGAGACTGCAATTGACAAAATGGAAGTGGCTGGAGGCATGGGAGTGACCGGCAACGTGGTGGTGAATGGCTGTGATGACAAAAACAGGTGATTTTTGGGTTTTTTTGTTTTTTTTTTTTTGGTACCGGCCCGGTTTAGATTTACCGGCCGAAACATCTAATTTTCGCAGGTAAGGCCGAAACAGTCCGGTATGGGCCGGTACTCAGAACGGTACGAATCAAGGGGGGTTTCGGTACCGGTCAGTTCACCGGTACAGAAAAAACCGGCCGTACCGGCCGGTACGGTACGGTATTAACTTCATTGATGTCAATTGGTATTGATGTTGAACATCCTGTTGCCTATATACATACTCAAAATGGTTTAGCTAAATCACTTATCAAAAGAGTTCAAATTATTGCTAGATCTTTACTTATGAAATCAAAGTTACCCTTTTCTGCTTGGGGTCATGCTATATTACATGTTGCATCATTAGCTTGCATTAGGCTAACTACTTATCATAAATTCTCACCATTCTAATTGGTGATTAGCCAACAACTAGATATTTTTCACTTGCGCACATTTGGTTGTGCTGTGTATGTACCTATTGCACCCCTACAACGCACTAAGATCCTCAACATAGACTTGGAATTTATCTAGGTTTTGATTCTCCATCTATCATTAGATATCTTGAGCCTTTAATTTGGTCATGCTTTTAAGGAAATTTTTTAGAATTGTTATTTTAATGAAACAATCTTACCACCATTAGGGGGAGAAAAGTTGTTACCTGAAGCACGATGTGAGATTACTTGGAATGTTTCGACATTATCTCATCTTAATCCTCGTACAAATCAATGTGAATTGGAAGTTCAAAGGATTATTCGTTTGCAAGGAATTGCAAATCAATTACTGTATATATTCACTGACAATAAAAAAAAATAGTGAAATGTAAAATTTCAGCTGCTAATACTCCAACACAAATTGAAGTCTCTGTAGGACAAATAGTTAATACAACAACAAATGAATCAAAGCCACACTTGAAGCATGGAAGACCTATTGGTGTTAAAGATAAAATTCATTAGAAGAGAAAATTACAAGAAAAACAAGTTGCAAGTTGCAACCTATAAAGAGGCTATACCTATGAAACAGGTCACAAAAATAGTTGATCTATCCAAACTTTATGAACAAAAATCTCTTAAAAATGAACCTCCTGAAGAGTTATCCCCTTAAGAGGATCAGGAACATGAAAATAACGAGATCTCGATACATTATGTACATAAATATGGAATACAAATAAAATTGTTGTCAATAACATTTTTTCATATAAAGTTGCCATTGATATTACTAGAACTAATGCTAATGATTATGAACCACAAACCATCGATGAATGTTGATGTAGAAATGATAGGCCAATGTGGAAAGAGGCAATTTAAGTAGAAATAAATTCACTAATTAAACATGAAGTTTTTGGACCTGTAGTCTGAGCACCTGAAGGTGTAATGCTTGTTGGACACAAATGGGTATTTGTACGTAAACGAAATGAGAAAAATGAAATTATAAGGTACAAAGTGTGACTTTTTGCACAAGGTTTCTCGCAGATACCTAGTATTGATTATGAAGAAGCATATGCTCCTGTAATTGATACAATTACATTCAGATTTTTATTAGCTTGGTGGCAAAAGAAAATTTAGATACGCGATTAATGGATGTTGTTACTGCATATATATATATATATATATATATATATACGGATCATTAAATAATGATATCTACATGAAAATCCCCGAAGGATATAAAATTTCAAAAACATATAATATTACATCTCGAACTATGTATTCTATCAAGCTACAAAGATCCTTACATAGGTTAAAGCAATTTGAACGCATGTGGTATAATCGTCTCAGTTAATATCTTTTAAAAGAAGGATTTGAGAAAAATCCAATTTGTCCATGTGTTTTTATCAAAAAATCAAAATCTAGATTTGCTATTGTTGCAGTATACGTTAATGATTTAAATCTTATGGGGACTCCAAAAGAGTTGACAAAAACAGCAAATTATTTAAAGAATGAATTTGAGATGAAAGATCTTGGTAAGACAAAAAATTTTGGCCTGCAAATTGAACATCTTCCAAATGGAATTCTTGTTCATTAATCAACGTATACAAAAAAAGTCCTAAAGCATTTTCACATGGATAAAGCTCATCCTTTGAGCACTCCAATGGTGAGTTTGTCACTTGATGTCAAGAAAGATAATTTTTGACCACAAGAAGATGATAAAGAAACTTTTGGTCCTGAAGTACTCTATCTTAGTGCAATTGGTGCTTTGATGTATCTTGCAAATTATAGATGACTTGATATGGCATTGCAATTAACTTATTAGTAAGGTATAGTTCCACACCAACTTGAAGATTTTGGAATGGAATTAAACATATATTACGTTATCTTTGTGGGATGATTGATTTGGGATTATTTTATCCAAATGGATCAAATTCACAGTTAGTTGAATATGCTGGTGCGGGTTACCTTTCTGATCCACACAGATGCTAATCACAAACAAGATATCTATTTACTTATGGAAATATTGCTATTTCATGGAGTTCTATTAAGCAAACAATTTTTGCTACTTCCTCAAATCATGCAAAGATTATTGAGTTGTTAATGTGTTTGGTTGAGATTGGTAATTCAACATATTCATGAAAACTGTGGATTATCATTAATCAAAAATAGTCCAACGATATTATACGAAGATAATGCTGCTTGAATCACTCAAATTAGAGGAGGTTATATCAAAGGTGATAGAAACAAGCATATTGTACCAAAATTCTCTTATACACAATAGTTCCAGAAGAGCGGTGATATTGATGTCAAGCAAATACGATCATGAGATAATTTGGCCGATATATTCNATGAGAAAAATGAAATTATAAGGTAAAAGGTGACTTTTTGCACAAGGTTTCTCGCAGATACCTAGTATTGATTATGAAGAAGCATATGCTCCTGTAATTGATACAATTACATTCAGATTTTTATTAGCTTGGTGGCAAAAGAAAATTTAGATACGGATTAATGGATGTTGTTACTGCATATATATATATATATATATATACGGATCATTAAATAATGATATCTACATGAAAATCCCCGAAGGATATAAAATTTCAAAACATATAATATTACATCTCGAACTATGTATTCTATCAAGCTACAAAGATCCTTAATAGGTTAAAGCAATTGAACGCATGTGGTATAATCGTCTCAGTTAATATCTTTTAAAAGAAGGATTTGAGAAAAATCCAATTTGTCCATGTGTTTTTATCAAAAAATAAAAATCTAGATTTGCTATTGTTGCAGTATAGTTAATGATTTAAATCTTATGGGGACTCCAAAAGAGTTACAAAACAGCAAATTATTTAAAGAATGAATTTGAGATGAAAGATCTTGGTAAGACAAAAAATTTTGGCCTGCAAATTGAACATCTTCCAAATGGAATTCTTGTTCATTAATCAATGTATACAAAAAAAGTCCTAAAGCATTTTCACATGGATAAAGCTCATCCTTTGAGCACTCCAATGGTGAGTTTGTCACTTGATGTCAAGAAAGATAATTTTGACCACAAGAAGATGATAAAGAAACTTTTGGTCCTGAAGTACTCTATCTTAGTGCAATTGGTGCTTTGATGTATCTTGCAAATTAAGATGACTTGATATGGCATTGCAATTAACTTATTAGTAAGGTATAGTTCCACACCAACTGAAGATTTTGGAATGGAATTAAACATATATTACGTTATCTTTGTGGGATGATTGATTTGGGATTATTTTATCCAAATGGATCAAATTCACAGTTAGTTGAATATGCTGGTGCGGGTTACCTTTCTGATCCACACAGATGCTAATCACAAACAAGATATTATTTACTTATGGAAATATTGCTATTTCATGGAGTTCTTTAAGCAAACAATTTTTGCTACTTCCTCAAATCATGCAAAGATTATTGAGTTGTTAATGTGTTTGGTTGAGATTGGTAATTCAACATATTCATGAAAACTGTGGATTATCATTAATCAAAAATAGTCCAACGATATTATACGAAGATAATGCTGCTTGAATCACTCAAATTAGAGGAGGTTATATCAAAGGGATAGAAACAAGCATATTGTACCAAAATTCTCTTATACACAATAGTTCCAGAAGAGCGGTGATATTGATGTCAAGCAAATACGATCATGAGATAATTTGGCCGATATATTCACTAAGTCATTACTGACTGTGACTTTTAAGAAGATGGTGTACAACATTGGCATGTGTCAACTTAAGGATCTTTTTACCATGAACAATGGAAGTTCTATGTACTCATGAGGAGGAGTAAATTTTCTAAAGGTTGTGTATTGATTGTACTTTTTTCCCTCGCTAAGGTTTTTTCCTACTAGGTTTTCCTTTGCAAGGTTTTAATGAGACAATCTCAAGACACTAGAAAGAATATTGTACTCTTTTTCTTTAGCCAAATATTTTTCCCCTACAGGGTTTTAGGCCATTCTATGCATAAAAAAAATGAATCAATACTTTCTCACTAAGAGAAACAACATTGCAGTAAGAATTCGAAAAGTAAAAATAAAGCCAAAAATTCAATTCCCACTAGTAGTTTTGTTTTTATATTAGCCTAAGCTACCAACCTATTTGAGATTTCAGTGAATTGCTAATGTAATATTCACAAATCCTTTTCCACTGACTAGTCTCATTAAAATTCAAACGCTTGTTAGTAGCCCATAATCTAAAATTGCATTGATGGAAAAAGATTTGAACTTTTCAATTGCACTTCCACAAGGAGCCTCTGTAACACATCACAAATTTGAAAGCTATAAACATGGTTTTAAAAATTGGACCAGCGGGTCCAATTAGTTGAACCGAAAACTGGCAACTAGTCCGGTTAAAAAAAAAAAAAACACTAAAAACCTGTTAAAACCAGGAACTGAAGACAAATCCGGCTTTGCCTCCTGTGCGGTTTCTAAAACCATGGCTATAATAGAAAAGAAACTCACACAAGCTAAGAATATGAACATGGTTTTAAACTACTACCAAATATGAACATCCAATAGAGCCATGTGAACCCAACAGCTCCATTCACTACTCGTTGGACATAATAAAGTAAAAGTACTACCTACACAACTCACAGACAGTTCATAGAAGCATTTAATCAAACACGTAATTTGCATTTCTAACCCACAAACGAAGACATAAATAGAAAGTAAAGATAAACCTAGAAACAAATCACAGAAAATACTATCAAACAAAACCTACGTACAAATCAAATGAAACCCAAACAAACCCACACAAAAAAACCCACAACCTTTGTGGATTTAGATTTAGTAGAAAGATAGAAATAAAGAGGTTAAAGAGGACCATAAGAGTTGAGAGAGACAAACCTGAAGTTGTCATGAGAAAGAGAGAGAAGAAGAAGCCTGTTGAGTTGCGAGGGAAAAAGAGAAATGCGAGCCAAAGTAGCCAGAAATAGAGGAGTGTGCATGAGAGATTTCAGAAATTCCACATTGTTTGAGGGTATTTGAAACCCATGGATTTGGGCCTATCAAATTTTGGCGGGATTTGAGGCCAGTCCAAATCCATTTTTTTAACTTACCCAAAGAAAGAATTTTGATTTGGGCCCCCTCAAATTCAAATCCATAGCCAAATCCATGGCAACCAAACAGACCATCAATTATTGATTTCTACCAAAGAGAGAAGAAGGAGTTGATAGAGAAGTAAAGTTGCTTCTTTATTTTTTCCTTAATTAATTAATTTTATTATTAGGAAAAGAAATTTTGTGAAACAGAATGCAAAATAGAGATTTGATAGGCACAAAGAATGGCTGAGTTATATCACCGCCTTCAATGCAATTTGGCACTTTTTATAAATCTTTTCTCGAATTCATCTGTCAAAAAAATTGAAACAAAAACCAAAAACAAAACAAAAAGAACAAAATTTTACTTGTACTGATAGAAACCCAAGTGATAGGAAGCCGTAAATTTTGTGAGAGATGCTCCTTGAGTTCAACGGAAGGGAAAGAGAAGAGACTAGGTTTTCTCACACCGTAGAAAATAGAATGTGTTTTTTAACTCCGGTGAAATATTATGTTTACAATATTTTTACAACAAATTTTAGGTGATAGGTTGTTATAGCCCTTATGAGCTGTTATTGATGGGCAAGAAAGTAATTTCAATTATAGATTCAAATTAAAAAACTTTAACAATCTGCTACCTAAGATTTGTTATAAACGCCTCTGTCATTAGCCTCTACATAGATATAAAGATTATTCTCATAATATATATAAATATATATATATTTGAAAGAACCATTAAAGAAAATGGAAATCCTTAAAAATTAATCCAGAAATCTATTTTCCCTTTTTTAAAGCGTATTTACAATTATCCTCTCCTTGCCTTCAATCCAAATATACTACTAAAAATAATATTGGGTATAAACATAGAAGTGAAATAATATTGGGTATATAAAATAATAATAATAACTAGCCTCTGAGCACGCGCTCATGCGCGTGCTCAAAGGCTCTTCTATTTTTTGTGTAAAATTTAATAATTTACATTTATTATAATTTGGGATTTCTACTTTTTCCAATCACACTAAAAAAAAAAAAAAAAAATGAATACGTGGGGTGAGTTTTGTAGATTGGAGAAGTTTTAAAACTAACAAAAGAGTAATCATATTTTGTAGGGAGTTAGAGAGTAGAAGTAGAAATTTAAATTAACGTAAAAGTAAGAGTTTATTAGATGCAGGAAGACATTTCAACATAGAAGTAAAAATTTATTATGTTTGTCAATTTACTATTTTGACCCCATTTTTAAGTTTTAGGTAGGGGTATTTTTTATAGTAAAAAAAGCAATAACTAATTTTCTTTTACCATTTTAACCCCATTTTTAAGTTGTTGGTTAATTAATTTAGGGGTATTTTTGACAGGGAAAAAAAGTAATAACTTTCTGAATCCTCTTAATATATATAGATAATAAAGAAATTGAGAATATTTTTTTTAATAGATATGATAGGGTTTGAACAAGCAAAATGCTAATACAAAAATTTTTACAAAAACTTTTACAAACTGCTAATGTAATGAGTGATTATTAGTAAATTAAAAAAATGATGTTATTAGTGTGCCCAGATAAGAACTAATAAGAAGTTGGTCACAACAATAGTTTGTGACTGTAACATTACTCTTTGAACAAATAACGATGACTTTATAATAATTGCTTCAATCATCATGTCAAGATATCAATTGGTTTCCTTTTTCTCAATTGTCACCCCCTTTACTCACTTTAGATAATCTGCTACCAATGCTCTAAAGTCTAAACAACATGAATGCAAGAAACAAACATAGAGATATATAAGTTGACACATTAAGATGTGAGTTTAATAAGGTTTTAATTCTCAAATATAATTCATTAATGAGTTAACATTTATTACATCACAAATTTACAATTTATATTCCTCAAATAATTGATAGGCACATTCGAATACATGGCTATATAAATTGTATTTTGATATAAACTCAAATTCTCAACAACCAAAACAAAAAAAAAAAACAAAAACAAAAAAAAAAACCAAAAAAATATATCAATTAATTTGGATGGATTATAATATGTGGGCTCGGACAAATTTGTTATTCCTTAATTTTCAATCATTTTCTTTTTTCTCTTGTCAACCAAATAGACACTACAAGAAACTTGATTTGTTTAACTCACGTTTTTCGAAGGTTCACAAAACACCCTAGAGATTAACGCTAAATAATGTACGCACTTGATTTAAAGCAATCTTATTTCGTGGGTCACGATTTTTAAGAAGAATCGTCAAAATAAAGATAAAGCAATTGTTTCAAGGGTCATGTAGGTGTCAAAATTTCTGTTTTGAAGGTCATGTAGGCTTTGGATGGATTATAATATGTGGGCTCGGACAAATTTGTTATTCCTTAATTTTCAATCATTTTCTTTTTTCTCTTGTCAACCAAATAGACACTACAAGAAACTTGATTTGTTTAACTCACGTTTTTCGAAGGTTCACAAAACACCCTAGAGATTAACGCTAAATAATGTACGCACTTGATTTAAAGCAATCTTATTTCGTGGGTCACGATTTTTAAGAAGAATCGTCAAAATAAAGATAAAGCAATTGTTTCAAGGGTCATGTAGGTGTCAAAATTTCTGTTTTGAAGGTCATGTAGGCCGTCAAAATTTCATTTTCAATGGAATTTGTTTCAAAGGCTATTAAGGGTCATCCAAAACCTCAAAATAAATTTTTTTTAAGACTTTTCATACCTTTTCCAAGGGTTTTGGCCCTCAAAAACCAACTTTTTTGTAGTGAGGAAAAGCTGTACATTTCCTTCCTAGGCTTCTTTTTCTTTCATCTTTTGCCCGTTCCAAACGCAATGTAAGAGTAACAACATACAGTGTGGATTTCATGAAAACAAGTATTACCGGGCATTCTCTTTAGACATACCTTTTTAATTTTTAGAATCCTTTTTCAACATAGGTAATAGATAAAAACTTTATTAATGAACTAATCGTTTTATGGGAAGAACTCCAATCCAACTGAATCTACTCATTCCTGCTAATTTTTATTTAGAGGTAAGATATTATTTATTTAAAAATCAATAAATGTCACATGTTGTATATCCGACTAAAAATGAGAGGGAATTAGAGGAAATCCTCTTACCTAAATTATTATTATGAGTGGGTTCCAGTTAGCTCAGCTGATAAAGTCTCTAATGATTGTATAAGAGATTTAGGGTTCATTTCCTGCTTACACCAAAAACTGATTGGTGTCTTGGTTTGATGATAAAGAGCTATCATTAGGAGCAGACGTCATAGGTTGAAACTCTCTCTCTCTCTCTCTCAAAAAAAAAAAATTATTATTATGATTGGTATCAATCATGCACTCTAAACTCTTTGTTTAGACAAGTGTATGTACACAATTCGTTAATAATTAAAGGGAAATACTTGTCCTAGAAATCATGTCCTACTACATCAACTACTATCCTGATCATACCAAAAAAAATAAAAATAAAATAAAAAACCTAGACTAGAGGAGAGTTTCACCCTCTCTTCTCTCCTTTTTTTTAGTCCTCGCTATTTATACAAGGCTTTGACTCCTGATGCTCCTCCTTGCTTAGGTTAATTCTAGGTTTTGTTTTGTTTTGTTTTTTTTTTTTTTTTTTTTTTTTTTCGTTTTTTTTTTTTTTTTTTTTTGCAATTTGAAAGAAGACATTTTTGAGAGAGATGGTGATTTCTTTTTGGAATATTTGGGCTATTTAATGATTATGATGTGCATGGTTTGGGAGAGTTAACTACATTGTATTTGGTTCTTGAGAAAATGGAGGAATTAACTGAACTAATTGCACCTTGTGTAAACTGGTCCCTACTCCTCCACTAGTGAGGTACGGTCAAGCATAAGGGGAAACCCCACCCTATAGGTGTTGTGCAAAAAACACTCCCATAACCGACCACACCACACCATGTACAAGCTTACTTAGCACCATGATGCCCTTAAGAAGTTCCAGCCTATACTAAAATATATCAATAGAGTTCCAGAGCCTAGAAACCAAGCCCAACGCATGTGGATTTCTATTCCACAGTCCTTACCCCAACCTTGAAAGCCCTTCTTTTCTTTTAATTAACAAATTTGTTAGAATAACCTTCAAAGCCCAAATGGCAGTTCGAGAAATTAAATACTGCATTATACTCCATATTTTAAGCTTTTAAAAAAAACACACACACACAAACAACAAAGGCCCTTATTGTATTTCAACTAACTAGTTTCTCCCAATATTCATTCTCCCACATACCCACTTCTTTCATTATATTTTATTTTCTTCAAGAAATGGCATCAATAGCTGGAACTTGGAAGATCATAAAGGAGGAGGCATTGTGCATGGAAGTGTATCCCTAGGGGATTTCACCATGGACTCCACCATGAAATTCTTAATCCTCCAAAATTTCTTACCCTCTAGACATGCCATTGTTTCTGAACAGACCTCAAGCGCTCCTAGAGGAATTGTTGGTTCAAATTTCAAGAGCTTTGAGTATTCACTTAACAAGTGAAACATGTAGTCGTAAATAAAGTCCATTTTAAGATTCTCTTGAATGAATTTGCTTGCTGCCTCTCCAATAGCCTGTGCCTGAAATAATAGTGTTGGAGGAGACAGAATTGTGAAGAAAAACAATTAGATAAAGAAACGAAGAAATTTGAAGCATATCTAGCACCAAAATAAGAAACATAGTGCACGTTGGGTTCAATTATTGACGATCAAAGTGCTTATAGACTAGTGTGACAATGAATGTAATCAAAACAACTTTAAAAATATAATAAATAAATGTGATTTTAAGGATATTACAAATTTTACTACTTAAGTTTTATAATTTAATAAGTCATAATAACAACAACAAAAAAAAAAAAAAAATAGTTAGCGTAGGAAATATAGCATAAGTTAAAAAGGCTGTTGTCAAAAGTGTAAATATTCTAAAGTTAAATCAATCTCAACTATTAATTCCATTAAAATTTAAATGGGAGAGACATAAGGATGACATTGTGACTTGATTTTGAAAGCTGAACAACTACATTGATACAATTAATAGATGAGGACTTGAGGGATCAAATTAAATTTTATTGGGTAAAATACAAATAACACCTATGAGGTTTGAGCTAATGTTAACCAGGTTCAAAACTTTTCAAAATTGATTAATTTGGTCTCTAATTACTGTGAGAGAAAGGAGAAAAAATAAGTAACAATTTAGGGTCCAACTTGGGTTTATGACCAATTTGGTTAGTTTTGAAAAGTTTTCGATTTGGTTAACATTAGCCAAACCTCAGAGTCCAAGGTGTTAATTGTACTTTAGCCAACTTTACTTAGTAGTTGGAGGATCAAACTAATAATTTAACCAATTTATTTATTATGTTGTTAAAGTGGCATCAATAATCTTTATAGTAAAATTGGTAGTAGATTTAATGTTTTCAAATTAGTTTTTTGTGATTAGTGAAATGTCAATAATATGTGCAAGATTTATGTAATAAAATTTGTAGTATTCTTATCGTCACTCTTTCCAAAACATGCAGTACTAGATTACTATGTATATTTCAAGCATCCTACGAGAAAATCAGAAAAATCATGTTGTTTCTTTAAGGAAAAATAGAAAATTAACAAAAACAATTAAAACCATTTTGAGAAGGCTTTTAAATAGTGCATTTCTATATATGTGTTCTGCATTTGTTTATGTTTTTCATAATTCAAGAAAAGATAACTGTCTAAGGAAAACAAAGCCACACATGCATGTCCACAGGCTAAATTTGGTTATGTCAACAGGGGAAGAGAGAGAGAGGTTTACTTTGTCAGTGTGATTATTGCCCCATTCGACAGCAAGTTTAAGATCTCTGCATATATTATCAGTTACTTTGATGGGCCAGTAGTGTTGCATAGGCACCAAGCTTCTTGTGAAAAATTCGTGGTACTGAGGCATCAGTAGCAAAGTCATGGAATTGCAAGCTAGAATGTACTTTTCACTCACTGACCATGTCGATCCTTCTATGTAAATTTTATATCTTCAGATGAAAATGGCAAACAAAACAGAAAATAATGTCATTAATAACACTATGAATGTATTATGACATATTTCAAAGGAAATTATAAGAAAAATGAAGAAAAATAAATTGTTGAGAAAATTAAAGAAGCGTAATATTTACCTATGGGTGCATTGATCTTCTAGTTTTGAGTTCTTGAATCCTTGTTTAGATTCTTTTCCCCAATCCTGAATACAAATAAAATAGTTGAAATAAATATTTATTAAAGAAATTGTTGCTGATGAATCATAAGCCTCCTCTTAATAAAACCTAGTGACACTCCTCATCATTTGAAAATTGAAACTAAAGTATAAGAATCTATTAATCACGGTTGCAAAATTCATGAGTTTAGTAAATAGACGAAACTAAGTAAATGCAATGAATGGACTGAGACCAAGAGAATTAGACTTTTTTTTTTTTTTTAAGAATACTAAGTATTTTAACACACACTCACACACGAGAAGAGAGGAGAAGATCTTAAAGAAATCGACAGTGGTGAATATCTAAAAAAGAGATACTACGTCTACAACATTTTTACAACAAATCACAAGTGGTTAATTGTTATTAGTTCAAATTTGAATTTAACACTAAAATTATTTTTTTGTCCCAACAATAAGAACCAGTAACAACCTGTCACTTAGGATTTGTTGTAAAAATGTTATAGACATATCATTTCTCTATCTAAAAGTGCCAAACTTTTGGTTATACAGCACAAACTTTGAACCTCTTTAATTCACACTCATTTTCCAATGTAAGATTAACCCTTTTTTTTTTTTTTTTTGAGAATACTAAATATTTTGACACACACACACACACACACAAGGAGAGGGAAGAATATCTTAAAGAAACTAGTAGTGGTGTATATTCAAAAAGACCTAACTCTTGGTTACACAGCACAAGCTTTAAACCTCTTTAACTCACACTCATTTTCCAATGTGAAATTTGTTGTATATATAGGTATATACATGAATAGGTTGTAATAATGATATTTAAGTTTGGAGAATATTATTTCATAAAGTTTATAAAGTGAAAATTTAAGTTCTAAAATTTTCTAAGTGAATTCGAAATTCAGTATTTTCGATTAGTTGAAGTCTTTCCTCGATCGATCGAAGTGATGAGTAAAATTGTTCTGGAGTCTCGGCCTGGTTCGATTGATGCTCAATTTCTGTTTGATTGATCGAAAAGAACATTCAATCGATCAAAAGAAACTCTCAATCGATTGAGACTTGTAAAACTGAATTTTCAGCAGAATTTTTGGCAACTATTTTGATCGTTTGAAAATGTTTCAATCATTGTGAATAGTTTTATGAAACATTTTAACTCTCCATACGTGCCTTTTGGTGAAGTATATCCCTATGGGTATAAATAGAGGTTACAAAGAAACACAATAAATCCTGTGGTTATTCTCCAGAATTGTTATCTGTAGAATCCAATAACTTGGTTATATCATGGGGACAAGTTTGCGATAACCCTTTAGCAATATTAGTATAAGGGCAAATATTGTCCAAGGAAAACAATATTGTGCTTCCAAGTTATCTATTTTCTGTTTGTCTTTTTTATTGACATTGTTCTTCCATCATTACTTTGTGTAATATCCCCAACAGAATTAACCCACTGTAGACAGATTTAAATGGCAAGAATGTGATTGTTGTTACATAAACAATATAGTAAATGAATATTTGAATTAGTCTTTTCAATTGATGATACATCATTATGTAAGGCTTATGTAGTAAAATTTATAATATCCTTAACATTGCTTAAGTGAATTAATCATAATAAAAATAAGAATATTGGGTGGTTAATAATAATAAAAATATAATATATATATATATATATATATCATATTAACTAAATTGATTGTGGTTAATAATAATAAAAATATAATATATATATATATATATATATCATATTAACTAAATTGATAGTTAATAAACTAAATATTATTTAAGTGATAATTAAATATGAAAAAACTCATTTAAATTTTTGCCTTAAAACTCAAATTGGTTTTTTTTTCTTTTACTACATATTATTACTAAAAATGTCTCGATAACTAAACTTATCCACCCATTAATTCTAGAATTGTATGAATATTCCTTAAAATAAAAATCAAGGAATTTGATAAAGAAATTTACTTGGATATATAAATGAACATTCCAGTCGTGTTTGTCAGAGATCCTGCACTTCATAAGTTCCATTCTTGTTCGAGACATGTATGGGTTTCCTTTCCAGAAGGCATAGGGTTTTCTATCCTTCCATTCGATCCTTTTATTGCCTTCTTTTAGGGCCTCCAACGTAGTCTTCCATGGCTTTATATCAATCTCAGGCCTAACAAAGGAAAAATTTTGTTAATTATTTTTTTGAACCAAAAAAAAAAAATTTATTATAATTATGAATCATATGAGAAAACAAAGGAGGGCAACTCCTGTTATAATTTTTATTATTATTCTATAATAACCACTGGTACAAGCTGAATCATTTGAAGAAACAAAGAAGTATAACCTTTTTTTTTTCAAGTTTACTTAATTAGAAATGTTGTCCACAACATTTTCACAACATTTACACAACAAATCTTAGGTGGTAATTTGTTATTAATTGTTACATGCGGGTAAAAAAGTAATTTAAGCTGTGAATTCAAATTAAAACTAATAACAACTTACCATCTATAATTTGTTGTGGAAATATTGTGGACGTAGCAGTTCTCGTAGTTATAACATCGGACCATCTTGCAAAACTATTCTCATTTTATTGGACAGTGCAAAGAAAGGCTACCTTCACCTTGATTCATCAAATCCTATTAACTTTGGGAATAAACAATATATCTCTTAGGCCAGACCATCCAAAGGGAGGAATACACTGTATATTACTAAATCATATCTAATTAAAAAAAATTATTGGATATATCTCTTTGTAGTTGGAGTACATCATTCTCTTTTAAAAATCAGATTGAAATAAATAATTAACCATATTTATTTGATGTATTATTCAATATATCAACAACAGCCATGCTATAATGAAATTTTAGGGGTGTGAGTTTACGAGTACCTCATCTTATGGGTATTAATTACATGTTTGTGTAATTTACAAGTGTATGTTACACGCGAAATTGTGTTGTATACACTCATTATATAAATACTTTTTGTCGCATTCCTCTTTTTGGAGGAGCTATTTGCAATTTTCATTACATACTACGGGTCTCCCAAAACTTGTAAACCCCAATAGTGTATGAGGATCACTTGTTGTGAGAGTCCTACACTATATGTATTTGATAATTTGATATATATGTAACCTGCACCCTCACATGGGTTGGATACATGGTATTCTTTTTTTGTATGTAGCAAAAGCACCCATGCTGCGAGTAACTTTTGCAATCGAACTGTAATTGTTCTTAGAAGTAAATTGTAATTAAATTTGAAAAGGAATTGAAACTTACCAACCCCAGAAAGACCAATCAGGGAAGACAATGTCTAGTGATTCATCATCATTACAATAATGGAACACCGGTGGCACCGACGTGGCTTTAGGCCCTTGGTGGTCTCGTTTTTTAATCACGGTTTCGTCTCCACACCAAAACATCAGCTCCAAATCTGGTACCTTCCCAGGGTACAACCTCAGAAGCTGCAAAATTCCCCATATTGTAAAGACATCCCTAGTTTGATATGACCCCTTATATTTCTCAACATAAGCCTTTCCCTTTACAATAACAAGTCTAAAATTTGCATAAACTCTTCCACTTTCCACCATGTCCCTCGTGATTCCGGCACTCTTCCATGGCCGTAGATCTTCGTGAATCCACCGCATGTACTCTGGACATGCCACAGGGGATGACTCCTCTTTCTCAATTGTTACCGGGTAATTGGTTGGACATGTTAAGTTCAAATTGGAGCAATTGAATTTGGATGGGAACTCAACTTGGACAGAGGACTTTTTAGGACTTACTGTGGTTGCAAATGTCCTAAAGAAGTAGTTACCTGTTAAGGCAGACTTAAAAAACAATGAAGAAACTATATAAGAAAAATATATACATTCTAATTGAAAACGCATAACTGAGAAAATGAGAAATAATATGTCTATAACATTTTTAGAACTTTTTTACAACAAATCCTATGTGCCATATTGTTATTGGTTGTTATTGTTGGGGCAAAAAAATAATCTTAGTGTTAGGTTCAAATTTGAACCAATAACAATCAACTACGTATGATTTGTTGCGAAAATATTATGAACGTAGTACCTCTCAAATTAAAGATTGTACTTGTTTTCTTTAAGCGAAAAAGAAAGCACAAATTATAAGTTTTGTTTCAGCAGTTATGACTATTAATATATAGTTCTTTAAATTGAAATTGAATAAATTTATTGTATTTCACACTACAATTTAGGTTGGATACTACCAAATCTGCTTATCACACCCTTTCAAATCAAGTTTTGAGAAGAGGATTTTAGTTATAATTAATTAGCCACAGGAAGTGGAGACCAATGTATTCAAAATCTCAAACTGAGCTTTCTCCAAGATCCACGATATTGAAAGTTTTGTAAATATAGGGGAATATACCTTGAGTAATTCCTAGGTTAGCCAATGGCGTGTAGCTATGAGTCTTGATTAGCAAAACGGAATAAAAAAACTTCTTTTAAGTAAAAGGTGTAGTAGTCCAAAAAAATAGCACTAATTTATCCTTAGTCATAAGTTTTATCCAAGATGCCACTCGATTACAAAGGCCATTAAAATAAAATATCATGTAATAGATGATGGGAATTGGATTCTAAAACCAATACATACTAGAAAAATATATAATGGCTTTCAATTGTTAGTTATGACTGTTAATATATAGTTCTTTAAATTGAAATTGAATAAATTTATTGTATTTCACACTACAATTTAGGTTGGATACTACCAATTCTGCTTATCACACCCTTTCAAATCAAGTTTTGACAAGAGGATTTTAGTTATAATTAATTAGCCAAAGGAATTGGAGACCAATGTATTCAAAATCTCAAACTGAGCTTTCTCCAAGATCCACGATATTGAAAGTTTTGTAAATATAGGGGAATAAACCTTGAATAATTCCTAGGTTAGCCAATGGCGTGTAGCTATGAGTCTTGATTAGCAAAACGGAATATAAAAACTTCTTTTAAGTAAAAGGTGTAGTAGTCCAAAAAAATAGCACTAATTTATCCTTAGTCATACGTTTTATCCAAGATGCCACTCGATTACGAAGGCCATTAAAATAAAATATTATGTAATAGATGATGGGAATTGGATTCTAAAAGCAATACATACTAGAAAAATATATAATGGCTTTCAATTGTTGTTTTAGACTCAAGAAATTAGGAACGGGGCTAACCAATATTAACCAAAAGAACATTCACTCCCGACTAGCCATATTATTTTTGGGACTTCCCCTAAAGTTTTTTTTTTTTTTTTTTTTTTATAATTATTGCACTTATCTTTCCCTCTAATTTAAAATAAGACACTTACCTTCCCTGAATGGCTAAAAAAATAGTTTTAAAAAATCCCATAAGAAAAGGCTAAAAAATCTTGAATTTCTTATTAGGGGTTGAGTGGATGACAATTTAAGTAGAGGATAAAGTTTAAGCCGTTTTTAACCCCTTTTCGGTCATTTAGAGGGAAGGGGTTATATATATAATTTGATAGTTTTATATGGGAGGAAATTACATTTTATCACCCTAAACTATATTCCAAATTACACTTTACATTTTAAAATTTCAAAATAAACAATTTGCATCCTAAATTATAACTCATGTTACACTTTGCACTCTGCCGTCAATTCTGCCATTATATTAGATGGCATCATGTGAAAAGACTCAATTGTCCATCTTCTCAATCTCTTAAAAATAAAAGAGAAATTATACTTTACTATCCTAAACTATACTTCCAATCATACTTTACACCCTAAACTTTAGTTTTCCATCCAAGATAACAACAAAATTAATAGCAGGATGCAGGGGGTAACACATGTTATAGTTTATGGTGCTAACTATGTATTCTAAAAATTTAGAGTACAAAGTGTTGTTTGGAATAAAATTTATGGTGATAAAACCTATTATTTTAAACTAGATAAGAGTTAAGTATGATAACGAAAAACCTCAGCAGAAGTTAGTGTAATTTTCCTTTATTTTTCTAGTCAAATCACTGCAAGTCACTCATAAAAACCATATTGCATCCCACTAGTTTCCCCTTAGCAAGTTTTTTTTTTTTTTTTTTTTTTGATAACTACCACTCAGCAAGTTGATAAAAATGCTACAGCTCTTCTCCATCGTTAGGGAGTGTTTGGTACATGCACTTAAAAACATGTGTTTTGTTGTTTGAAAACATATATAGAAATACATGTGAGTGAAAAAGTGTGTGAAAATGCGTGTAATGTTATTTGAAAACTGAAAACATGTGTTTAAAATGATGTACCAAACAATACTTTAGTCCTGGCAATAATGAAACCTAAAAGATAGATTCAAATGGTCATTACTCATTAGTCATTATCAAAAATAGCATGACTCATTACTCTAGTGCCTTTTATCCATTTTTTATATAATAATTTTAATTTTCTCCCTCTAGTTCTATTCCTAAACCCACGGTCCCTTTCTCTTTCTCTCTTCTCTTCCCAGAGCAATGGTTGACTTCGGTCGTCGGCTGATATGGGTGTTGGGTCGCCAAACGGCCCAAACTTGCCGAAGGGCGGGGTAAGATAGAAAAAAAAGTAGATGTTTGGTTTAAATATAAAGATGAGATGTGAGTGATTTAGGACAGGACCATCAAGAGTGGGGTTGATCAATATAGATCACAATAATCATACAGGTCTTTGGTTTATGACTTCGGAAAATGGGAAAACTCTGGACATTGTAACGAAAGTTATGGTCAACAACCACGTAAAACACCTCTTTAACTTTTAAAAGGAAAAAGAAATTGTTATCAACTGTTAATAAGCAAAGAAAAACAAACAAACTTGGGAGGATAATAGATAGCCTGGGAGGGACTTACCTTGTCAATCAAATAACCAAAGCTGATAACAAAGACGAAGATGAAAATAGTTATGGAGGCCCATCTCTTCCCAGAAGACATCGAAAAATGACCACACAATGGAGCTCCTTGTGACCAAAACCCGAAAACCGAATGAAAACAAGTTCCCATATCCATTAATATATATATATATATATATAACAACCACCTAAATTTCTATCTCTTTGACTTGAAATAGTGATAATGGTTTAGGTAGTTTGATAAGAGATTTTTGATAATATTATTAAAGTGTCGTGGAAATATGTATGGGTGCAAAAGTGTTGTGAAAATATATGTACTGTTATTTAAACAACAGTACATATATTTTAACTTTTCTTCTAAAATCTATGGCCATTAGACTTTCTAAGAAGGTTGTCCATTTGGCTGGCTTGAAGTTTGATGTATGACTTAATTATCACGGCATAATATCTCATCCCATTGAATCTTTCAATTTCCTCTCATTTTATTTTTTATTTTTTTTACTAGAATTTTAACTTATGGCATCCGCTTCTTATAATTGTATTTTTTATCATCAGATTAAGACATCAATCAATTTTTGGTATAAGTAGGAACTGAACCCCAGATCTTTCATTCAACTATAAAGGTCCGTTTAGTTGGAGGGGTAGAAAAGTGGAAGGATAGAAAATGGTGGAGGATAGAAAATATTTTAATTTCTCTCTTTTTTGTTTGATTGGGAGTGGAAAAGTAGATGTTTGGAAAAAGTGAGTTTATTTAAATTTACTTATATACCCTTATTAAAAATAATGCCCAATTTAAACAAAAAAGTGACAAACAACCCAAAAAATAAAAATAAAAATAAAAATAACCCAGTTTCTTAAAAAAAAAATCATGTCTAGTTAAACAAACAAAAAGAAAAAATGAAAAAACAACTATCACACCCATAGCCCAAAAAAGTAAAAGAATTAAAAAAAATTAAAAAAAGAAAAAGAAAGAAAGAACTGGACGAATTGCCCATGTGCAAGTGGGCATTTTTATCAATCAAGATCTTCAGAATCCCCATCCAGTTTTCTCCCCATTTTGGGGAAAAAATGTTTTTGACATTTTTTTTCCCTCCTCTCTTTCCAACCAAACACTCACCAAAAATGTTTTCTCCCCCATTTTCTCTCTTTTTTTTTTTCATCCTCCCTAAAATTTCGCTGAACCAAACATACCCTAAAAAACTTTATCAATTGAATTAACAGAAACTATGTACTCTCATTTTTATTTAGATGTAAGATACATGACATTTAAAATAAGAGTTTAAATTCCATAAGGACTGGGTGTGAAACTCATAGTTTACAGTAGGGGTGGCAAATGGGGGGGTTGGGTCATAAATGGGTTGGATTATAAATGGGTTGGGTATGTAATTAACCATTTATTCATTTATGACTCGTTTATATATAAATTAATTATCCATTACCTGCCCAACCCATTTAATTAGTAACTCGCCCATTTAACCAAATATGATCCAAATAAATAAATAACTTATTACTAAATTTTCCCATTAAGTTAACAACTACAAAATTTCTCATAAACCAAACAGGACACTTGAAAATCGGATTAAAATCTTTTAGCTTTATAACAACATCAACCACTCCATTTTCATTTATTTTCCCAAACTTTCTCACAAACCAAACACAACTTCTCCTCACCTAGACCAATACCTAGTTAATCAATCAACTTTGTAAGTATTTATCAATGTAATCAACTTGCAATTATCCAAAAGCTAAACTAGCTGAGAAAGGGTGAGTCACAGAAACAGTCACACACTTGACATAGACCTTCAATCCCCAAATTCCAAAAAGGCAAAAATGCGACTACAACAACAACAACTACAGCCATAGACTCAACCTCAACAACATCACTATCAGTAGCAACAGCAACAACAGCAGCAGCAACAACAACCACCACCTCAAGCGGAGGACACAGCGATAGCACCCACTAGCTCCGTTTGAGAAGGCGCCACTGAAACAGGTGGCTAAAGCAATGGACAGACTCAGCCACGCCGCGCGTCTCATCGCCGATATCAGGCTCGGCGTTGATCGACTCCTGGAAGCGTTGTTCATCGCCACACAGCCTCACCAAAGCAACAAACCTCTCCACTTGTTCCTCAAAGAAGACTCCTCCATGTGCCAACACCTCCACGACCTCCACTCCATCGTTAGGGTTTTGTCGTTTTTGAAATTGTGTTTTTTGATTTACAGTAGGAAGGCAGCTAGAGGAATCTGGGGTTTTGAGTGAATCGCTTCATTCTCGAAGTAATTCCTGGAGTTTTGAGTGAAACACTTTTGGGAAAGTGTTTGGCTACTGAGAAAATTTGAGGAAGAGAGTGTTTGGCTACTGAGAAAATTTGAGGGAGAGTGAGATTGAGGGACGAATCTTTGGGCTTAGAAATCTAGAGCTGTTTATTTAAGTTTTAGATTTTAAAAGGTTTAGTGGTTATTAGTAGGTTTATTTAATTTTGAGTTTTAGATGGGTTTAGTGGGTATTAATGGATTTATCCATTTAGACCCACCTACTTAAATAACCAAATGGGTCTTTATTCATTTAACCCAAATACTCAAATGAGTTGGGTTAAGACTTATCTAAATAAGGTGGGTAATGGATGGGTTCATGGATATGGATAAAACTTGTCAACCTAGTTTACACCCTCCAATACCATGATACCACGTCAGTATTTCACAACGATACACAAATAAATGAACATGACCTCCCACACACAATACTTCCTTCCTATTACAGAAAATCAGATCCCCTTCAATTAAAAAACCAAAGCTTCTAGCTTCCTACGATGGAAGGATGTCAACAGCAGGACCGCAGGAGAATGAGATGTAATGGAAGTAGAGGTTTCAAGCTAAACTCCAAAAGATTTTCAGTCTGGAGATTATGTGCAAGGTTCATTTATTTTTTCAAGCTCTCAGATAAATGGAGATGTTCTAATGGGCAAGCTCTAAAATCGCTAAAGAAAGGTTTTGGCATAAATAGAATAAGTAGTAGTAGCATCAAAAGGAGTGACAGCAACTTCACCAACTCCAGGGACCATCGTCTGGCAACATTGGTGATATTTTGGGTAGAAACTTTGAGATTTAGCTTGTTTGATAAAGGGATTTTGGTTTTTGTATTAATGGAATTCGAGGGATGGGTTTAATGGTCGCCTTTCAGATTCCAGTGGCGTCTTTGTGGGGTTGAAGGTGGTGGTCCTTCCATGGTAGGAGCAAGAGCTTTTAATTCAATAGGATTTGATTTTCTGTAATAGGGAGGAAATAGTGTGTGTGCGAGGCTCTATTCATTTATTTATAAAATGCTGATGTGGTGCTGCGGTATTGGAGGGGTAAAGTAAGGGGTTTACACCAGGTACTTACCAAAATCAAACTTTTAAAATAAATATCATATATTGTGTTTCACAAAATGGAAGGGAATTGGAGGGAATTGTAAGATTCCTATTTTGTCTCTTGTTATTAATAGCTTTGGATTTTATTTATTTATTTTTAAATGTGATAGACATTTAGTACTCATGCAAAATAATGGGTTAAAATTATATAATATCTTTAATCTATCATCTCCTATATAATCATAATCTATAATTATACACATAAAACTGAAGACGTTTAACTTTTGATTGACTTCTTAATATTTTGCTATATAAGCTTTTGTGACATCATTTGTCTAAGTTCTTTATATTAAAATGGGTAAATTACAAATTACACATCTAATGTTTGGGGGTGTTTGAATTTTACACTCTAAAGTTTCAGAATTTAGATTTTACCCCATTAAGTTTGAGGTGTTTGGATTTTACACCCTCAAATTTTGAAACTTTAGAGTGTAAAATCCAAACACTCCTAAACTTTAGGGAATAAAATCTAAACACCCCTAAAATTTAGGAGGTAAAATGCAAATTCTGAAACGTTAGGGTGTAAAATCTAAATACTTCCAAACTTCAGGAGATAAAATTCAAATACTGGAATTTCATGGTGTAAATCCAAACACCTCCAAACTTTAGAGGTCTAATTTGAAATTTACCCTATTAACATTAAATAAGTTTTTTGCATTTCACATTACAATTTAGGTTGGAAGATACCAAATCTGCTTATACATTGCTTAAAAGTTTTAAAAAAACACATCGTTTGTTCTCAAAAACAGGAAAAAAAAAAATCTTTTTGGTAAATTCTTTTGGCAAAACGGAATAAAAAACTTCTTTAAGCAAAAGGTTTAGTCTACACAATGGTGCTAATTCCTCTTTTAGTAGTACAATTTAATCCAAGATGCCACTCAATTATGAAGGCCATTAAAGAAATATATTATATATGTTAAGGATTGGGTTCTTATGCTCCGTTTGTTTTGAAGTTAATTTTTTCCAAAAAATGAGTCATTTTTCAAAATTTAATTTTTAGAAAGCTATCACATTTTCCTATGTTTGGTAATAACCTCAAAATGAGATAGAGTTATTTTTAATAGTTTTCATATTGCCTCTTAACTTCCTCTATTTAGCTTGATGTGACACAAAATTTTTCTCTTAGAAAATTTTAGCAGAAAAAAATCTCTAAAAAATAAGTCATACTTTTAATAAGAGTTTTTCATTAACCAAAGATAGTTTTCCTTTTACTAATATTTTCTGATTTTACTAAACACTGGAAAACATGAAAAACAATTTTTACAAAAAATTTCCCATTGAAACAAACAAAAATACATACTCAAACTTATATCATGAGGGCTTTCAACCCTTTTTTTAGACTTAAGAATTAAGAGTGAATTATCAAAAAATATTTAAGAGTGAGTCTGACCAAAAAAAAAAAAACCTTTTACACCAGACTAGTCATATTATTTTTCTAGAAAAATTACATTGGCCTCCTCTAAGATTATTTGTTATTACATTTACCTCTCCTAAAATGCAAATTATTTCTAATGACCTCCCTTAAATAGATGAAAAAAGTTTTTTTTTTTTTTAAATCCCATAAAGAAAAGATTTTTTTTTTTTTTAAACTCGAATTTCCTATTAGAGGGTGTGTGAATAACAATTTAATTGGAGGTTAAAATAGAAAATTCAATATTTATTTATAGTACCAATTTAGGCATTTGAGGGGGAGGGGGAGGGGGGGGGGGGAACTGATAATTATATTTTAAATGAGTAAAAAATGGATATGTGTTTTTTTTAAGAAGAAAAAATTGGATAGTTAAAATAGAAAAAAAAATATATTTTTAATTTAAATATAATTAAATTTTAGAAGTTGAGGTGTGAGTACTTCAAAATATGGCTATAAAGAGTGGGCCTAACCAGCATTGACCACAACCACAAGAATTGATACAAGCTTTTGGTTTATGATCGCAAGAAACTCTAGACATGGTCATGAAAGTACGCACAATGACAAATCTAAAGTGTATCTAATTTTTTTTTTTTTTTTTTTTGGTGTAGCAAAAAAAAAAAAAAAAAGAATCTAATTTTTTGTGTACAAAAAAATAATGAATCTAATTTTTGTGCAAAAGTTTTGACAAATAAGGATGGTCACCAACCAAGAAACCATTATAATAGCTCCCAAACATCCCTATTTAATAAATAAATAAATAAAAAGGATGGTCACCAATGCCCCACACCTCCATAATTATGATAAAGAAGAAACAAAACCCCACTCAATGCTCATTACACTTTCAAAAATATGTAACAAGTAAATCAATTTTGAAAGAATGCTGGTGGAAGAAAGGAATTTTTTTTTTTTTTTATATCATCATTTGTGTTAATAAGCAAAGAGAAACAGACATATAAACAAACTTACTTGGGAGGGACTTACCTTTTGAATCCAAATCCAATGAAGGGAGATGCCAACAAATGAAAAGATGAAAATAGTGATGGAGGCCCATCTCTTCCCGGCAGACACTGGGAAATGACCACACAATAGAGCTCCTAGTGACCAAAACAAGAAAACTGAATGAAAATAAGTTCCCATACCATATACATTAACAACCACCTCAAATTTTATCTTCTTGATTTAAAAGGGTGATAATGGTTTATTAAGAATCACTTCTTTGTCCAAATTCATCTTCTTCTTTTTTGCTGAAGTTTGTGCCCAATAGACTTTCTAATAAGAAAAGTGCAAAAGGAACTATAAGTTTTACTATATAAAACTTATAAACTAATATGATAATATCTGTAAAGTTGTTTATTTAATGTGGCGATAAATGTAAAGCTGTCCGTTTGGCTTGAACTTTTTATCATGGATTACAAAAAAGATTCTTATTTTGTCTCTTGTGATTAAAAGCTTTGATTGTTTATACTTTTTAAGCTTAAAGGCATTTAGTGCTCTAGCAAAACAATGGAGTAATCTAATACAATATCTATAATCTATCATCTAATTATCTATAATCTATAACATATTTCCTTATATAAAATTGAAAACATTTTATAATAATTTGCCACATAAATCTTTGCACATTATATTTCATTCAATATTTAAATCCTTCATTAGAAGCTTTGCACATCATATTTTATTTTGATGGTAATTATATTATTCAGTATATAGTTATAAAAAATTCCTAATTGTAGAGTATTTAATTCCATATTCAACCAAAATTATATAAATCCTAAATAATAACTATCATAATTATCAAATTTTATATTTAGACAAAATAAAAAAATTATATTATATTAAACATTTCTTGTGCATTGCACTAATTATAGACTAGTATATATTATAAAAGTTGGAACTCGAAACTAATGGTTGCACAAAATAATGACAAGTGTCCATTTGTCACTACATATAACAATGAACAAAGTTTTGCTCCAAACCTTACGCTGCAACCACCAATGGAAAGATAACATTTGTCATTATCATGTACACTGCACATGACTCACTTAACCTAGCCAATCATGTGAGTCATGTACACTGCACATGACACATTACATGTAATTTTCACACTAGTAGTTGGAGGCTTGGAGCGGGGCCAAACCTTATACTATAACAATAACACGTGCCATCTTTTGTAAAAGTAAAGATGCATACAAGAGTAAGATTAAAATGACTCCTCTAAACTTCATTAATTCCTTTTAGTCATTATCCATTAATTACCCTTAAAAAATACTTACAAAATTTAATATTGTGGTTATAAACTCCTAAATAAACATGCATTTAAATGTCCACTACCATAATTTTTTTACTATTCATTTGGGTTACTACTTTAGAGTAATTTTAACAGTTTAACTATATTTAACTAGCTTATAACCCCATGCATATACATAGATACACTTAAAGATATAAAATAAGATATATAATATAATTCTTATGTATATAATTAAAATACTATGATAATCATTTTTATATTTTGTTTACTCTTTTAAAAAAATTTTAAGGATATTATTAGGTATAAAATGTAAATTGTCCATTTTTTTTATTATTATTGTGAAATACTTTTTTGTTTACGATTCATTTATTCTAGTCTCTTTAGTTTTTGTATTTAATATCTCACTTGGATGAATATCTATGATGTGGTCCCACATTTGATTCTAAAATTAAAAAATAAAACTTTTTGAGAATAAATAATTTAGGACACATGGCGTAAAATTGGAGCTCTAATTTGGAATTATAATTTGAGTTTCTCTCAGTTTCACCTATTATTATTATTATTATTATTATTATTATTATTATTATTATTATTATTATTATTATTATCGGTGTAATTTATCTTTTGTTTTTAAAGCATTGAGAAGAGAGGCAATTAAGTCTTTTCACGTGGTGTCATATTTTTCCATCCAAGTTAATAGCAAACTTAACATCGGTGTGCAAAGTGTAACAAGAGTCATAATTTATGGTGAAAAAAATGCATTCAAAAAGTTTAGGGTACAAAGTATAACATGAAGTATAGTTTACGGGTGGTAAAGTGTAATTTTTCCTAATTTATATATATAAATATATATTAATAGGAAAAATTCAGAGAAAGTCTAATTAGAATTTTAAATTACAACCTAATTTTGTGCCATGTGTCTAATTTGAGTGTAGAAATTGAAGAATCCAAATCCAATTAGATTCTAAATTTGATTTCAATTGGAATTCAATTTTGTACCACGTGTCCATTTAATTTTTTTAATTTTTGTGGCAAGTGAATTATTGGGTGCAAAAACCAAAAAGTCTAAATCTAATTAAATTTTAAATTACACACACACACGCGCACGCGCTCACAAACACACACACACATCTATATATATATATATATATATACTAGTCGCTAACCCGTGCGATGCACGAGATAGTTAAATAAAAGAACAATTAACCAACATCAGGTTAAGGTAAAAGAATTAGTGAGAGACTGATTTACCCACCAAGAATTTAAAAGAAAAAAAGATTGATATAATAAAATCTAAGAAATTTAGAAATAGAAAATTGGGTTAATAATATGCAGATTACAGACATTTTGCTAGTTAGCGTTTAAAAAAAAAAAAAAAAGATCTGTCATAATTAAATAAAATACAATGGGAAGAAATATTTAACTTCTATACTTTTCTATAGTTTAGAAGTGTTGTCTAACGTAGAATGTTATTGGGTTGTAAGAAAGATTTTTATAAAATGTTAATACCATATTTATGTGCTTATATTGTCAATGTCTCACTGCAGGTGCATAGTTATTGAAACCTACAACACATACCTTGAGTAAATTGATATTCTAAGCTATTTTCCTAAGTATCAAACAGAACATTGGTCATGCCTGGCTCTTCGGACCACATACCTTGGGTCAATTAAATTTTAAGCCATTTTTCTAAGTGTTAAATAGAACCCTAGATATGCTTAGTTCCTCGGACCACATACATTGGGTAAGTTCATACTTTCTGTTATTTATCTAAGTATCAAGTAGAACCATCCATGCTAAGTGGCAAAAATCTTTGTCGTAATGACAGGGTCACATGAACACTCATTAGCATCACTTAAAGTATTTGAAAGTATATCCATGATCCGTTTAAGTGCTGATTATCATCTCCAGTTCCTTAAACTTACTGACGTAAAGAGAAGTGAGTAGAGTTAGACATGTGTGGATACTACACCAATGTGTATGTTTTTAAAGTTATACTTTGCCGAGATGGTGGACTTAGTAAGTTTAACACATCTTGCTGCTAGTCATGTGATGTGTGACAACTATGCTGCCATTTATGTAGATTAATAAGTCAGGTTATACCTCATTATCACATTTATTAAGTGTTGAATGAAATAGAGATTATGTTTGGATCAATATAAACATCACAAGTATAAAAGAAAGACTTGCAATTTTCATTAATATTAAGCCTCTGAAAAAGGCAAGTAGATTACAAAAAGTGGACATGATTACAGAGCTCGGAAACAAAAACAACGACAAAAAGAAAAAAGAAAAAGAAAAAAGAAAAAAGAAAAAAAGAAAAAAAGAAAAAAAAGACCACCTATGGCTTCATTTTTATTACAAGTTTGTCCTTTGGATTCTTGGGAGACTGGGTAGAGGCTGCCATGGTAAAGGTTTGACCCTTGCCTTTGAGTTCTTCCTTTAAAGGTATAAGGAGAGTGGCCAACACAATCTCCATGCTCTGGGAAGCCTCTTTCTCCTTTGAGGGGTCTCTAGGGGCCACTGGAGGCAAGGCAGCATCATGAGCCACTTCTTTGGTAATGTCAGCTGCCTTTTTAGCATCCTCGGATGGTTTCACTTCCTTGGAGGAGATGTTGGCTGTAGGAAGAGATTTGGTTGGGCTTTCCTTGACTTCATTTATCCTTGGGGAGATCGGGTCGACCTTGGAGCTCGAGGAGCCTGAGGCGCGTATGGTTGGGGGGTAGTACAAATTCTCTGCTTTCCTAAGAGTAGAAGAGGCCTCAATCCTAGCTTGGTCAAGAGCCTCATTCCACACTTGGAAGAAGTAGAATCTGCACACCTCCACGACCTCAACCCTGAGAGCTTCTTCGGTCTCAACGGCACCCACCTTGTACCTTTCTTGCTCAGCTTGCTCTTTGGCCTCTTTGGCCTCCTCCAGTTTCTTGGTTAAGATCTTGATTTGGCTTCTAGCAATAGAGAGATCATCCTCGGCTTGGCGGAGCTACTTACGTTGAGCCTCTGCCTGCCTCTCTGCCATGTCCAGAGCAGCCTTGGTGCTTTTCATATCCTGATCAGCCTCAATTAGCTTGGTAGTAAGGTCTTAAGATTTCTTCTTTGCTAGTTCAAAGGCTTTCACGGTGGCAATGCACTTACCCTTCTCCTCCTTCATCATTTTGTGAGAGTTAATGACTATCTCCTCAGCTCTGTGGGCAGCCTGGATAGCCTTTAAAAGAAATAATAAATAAATAAACAAATAAATGCGCGAAATATAAGTACAAAAAAGAAAAGAAAAGAAAAGAAACTTATTACTGTGATAAAAGAAAAGGAGGGTGGGTAGTAGACTTACCATAGCGAGGTCTCTCTTTAAACTAAGAAAGACCTCATGCTTCCTCAATGATCTTAAGTCGGACATATTTTCAGGCAACAACAGGGCCTGCTCCACCGTATTGACCAAGTAGCTTGCCTTCCCTTGCTGGAAGTTTCTAATGGAAGCATCCATAGGCAAAGGAGCGCCGTCAAGCACCAGAGCAGGCCTCTAAGCAGGGACCCTTACCTGGGACTCAGCTCTTTTATCTGCCAAGGTCTGGGTTACCTTGGCCTATTTGCCTCCCCTTTGGTGCTTGGCCTCCGTGGAGAGGGGGCCTTTCCCCCTTTCCACTACTTCGGGACCCCTCCAGTCCCTTTTTCTTTTGAGATCTGCAGGATCAAGTCGGGGAGGCAGAGAGGGTGGAGGAGGTGGGAGCTTGGCCTGGGTGGTCTTCTCGGGCGCCTTGCTTTCGGACTGAGACTCCATAACATCAAGGAAACCAGCCCTAGGCTTGCGCTTTATCCCCATGGCTTTTTGGATGGAAGAATCTGCTTGCGTCTGGCTCACTTCGGTAGTGGGTAAGTGACTGAACTCACCAATGGAATCCTCTGGAGACTAAAGTCAATTGAATACCTCAAAATCATCATCGGAATAAAAAATTTCAACTATCCTTTCTTCTTCTTCTTCTTCTTCTTCCTCCTCCCCTTTTGTGGCTGGTTGTGAGGGGGTTGCTTTGTCCTTGGCCTTGCACGGAAGGATAGGTTCAACTATTAGAACGCCTTCTGGTACTAGACCTAGATTGAGGAAACCCGGCGCGACAACGTTGATTAGATGTAGGTGAGGATCTTTCGCTCTTATTACGCACTCTAGCTCTTGGAAACTTGATGAGAGTTAGGTGTATTCAAGGATCAGGTGCGCCGCTCGTAGCTGACCATCTTTGTGTACAAACACCTTGGCTTGAAGTATTTTGTCTAGACTTTGCTTGTTGACGAGGTTGAAGTTCGGTTCAACGGTGTGCTTATCTGTAAAACCATTGAGAAAACAAAAAACCTTGTTAGAAAGAGTGGCGCAAGTTAAAGAAAGGTTCAATTACGAATATAGGCAGAAAGAAACGGATACAAAGTGCGTCAAAGAAAAGTGAAAGGTGGCTTTGGAGCAATAAACCTAGATCTACTAACCCCACCTAGTTTCCCCTATCTCGTCAGGCAGGGGAGGCCATCATGCCATTCCTCCGAAACGATTAGAAAGTCCTTGTTCATGCCTTTGTTGGAATCAGGAAGGCATGAGATAAGTTTGACTTCGGGGTACCTAGTTTTTAAGTAGTACCCTTGCCCCTTTAGGTGGTGAAGGTTATAGACCCAGTTGACATCGTGATAGGTAAGACCTAAGCCCATTTTCTCGTTGAGGGCGTCAACGCTACCTAGAATCCTAAATATGTTTGGGGCGCACTGGATGGGAGCTAATCTGTGGGCCCTAAGGTAATCCCTAGTGACAGAACCCATGGGGATTCTCATCCCTCCCTCTATAAAAGCAATCATTGGGATTACTATTTCTCCCTCTTGCCTTTTCTTGTGCCATTCCCCTTCCTTACAATACCTAATGGCTACACTCAGCGGGATCCTATACTGAGCTTTAAAGCTCTCTATACCTTTATCGGAATCTACCAGATAAGTGAATCTACCCATACTTGAAGGAAGATTGAAGTTACTAAGAAAGTATGGTAAGAATAGAGAGGCTGAGGAGAAAAGGACACGGAGAAAAGAAAAACAGAAAGAAAAGTAAATGGGAAGGTTTATAAAGACTTACATAGAGAACAAAACTATCCTCGGACTACCTCTTGGTATGTGTAAGGGCAAGAGTAAATTGAATAAGTGCGCAGGTTCAGTGTATGAGTGCTAAAGTGAGGTGAATAAAGTATTTGACTAGCATTTATATCAAAGAGAGATTGACAAGCGGGAAAATTCCTGCTCGAGTTCCAACGAAATCCTCAGCCATTGGATCTGCATCATGCCATAGAACGTGGGGAATATGGAGCTGCCAGAATTTAATGAAGGCATGTCTTGGATGCCAAAGCGTCAGGAACATGCATTGGGCAGTTAAAAAGATGCCTGTGCAGACAGGGATGAGATGCGATGAGGTACGGGGTCATTATGGTGACATCGAAATCCGCGTTTCTTCCCAAGGAGCCAGATAGGAGAATTTCGAGGGGCTATTGTAGGGGTGTTAGGCCTAGGAACATATATATCTATGTATATATTAGGGCCGAAGGCCCAATCCGAGGACATGAAATGGTTCGAGGAGGGGAAATAACTAGAGGAGTTCTGTTAGTAAGTGAAGATGGTAGTTTTGATCATAAGGGTCCATGAGGGTGGTCCGAGGATGAATCCCTCCTTGACTGAGCAAGCGAGGTCTGAAGGGGTGGCCTGCCATCCAGGGCAACGTTCAGGAGATTCTATTGATACGAATAAGCATCATAGAAGCGCAGGATAGAGGGAAGTCCTAAAGTATCTAAAGAGAAAATTTCTACCACCACATTGAATGCTTTGTAGCTAACTCTCTGGCTGTATTAATGAGGAAGTGATACCTGAACAGTAATTTTCAGCCTTATAACTACTACCAGAGATTTCAGGAAGGTGCTGATGGACAAGGATCAACATCAGCAATCTACTCTACACATGGAGGGTAGAAATGAAAGAAGGAAGAGAGTATAAAACAGAAAGAAGACCCTGAGAGAGGGGGATCAGAGAATTAAAAGAGAAACACTGTAGCAATTAAGAGTGGAACTTGTAATCAAACTTGAGAAAAAACATATAAGAACTGATTTCCTCGGATTGTGCCGATGACGATTTTCTTTAGATTCAACCAGTCTATTTTCATTTCTTGGTCATCTGGATCCACTTTACTTGTTGGCTAATTCATTAAAGCCTAGATTTCCAATCCATTCTCTACAAATTCATTGTATTGGGCTTTTTGGGCCTAAGTTCATCCATCCTTTGGGCTTGGGAGCCAAATTGTGTCCTTACAATCACAATTAAATGGCTTAAATTATAAATTTTAGAAAATGTTCAAATTATACATGGTATTAACTTACATTTTTTGTAAACTATACATTTCTAAAATGTATAATGGTTTCTTATTATATATACTAGTATGTAACCCATGTAAATGAATGAATGCATTTAAAATTAAGCACAATTTTTATTATAAAAATATATATAATTAGTTAATTTTTTTTTTAAAATAGCATGTAACACATGCATACGTATATATACATTTAAAATTAAACACAATTTTTATTATAAAATTATAAATAATTAGTCAAATTATTTTTTAAAAGGTAAATGTAATTAGTACATATTAAAATTCTTACCTAAATTTAATACTATTTATGATTTTTTTTTCTAATTTTTTATAAGATAGAACGGGTGGTGATTTTTTTTTTTTTTTTTTTTTATAAAAAATTTATAGTTCATTAATATTAACTTCTTAGTGTTTTTCACTCATTAACTCACTCAACACAAAAATTAAATAACTTAAGTGGATGATTATGGTGTGGTCCCCACATAAACCTAGACACATGATGCAAAATTGGATTCTAATTTCAAATTCTAATTGAACTTTCTCTAAGATTTACCAATTAATCTATATATATATATATATAAACCGAAGTCTCTGAAACTCTCACAATTTTCCACATCATCACTATTTTCTTTTTCTTTTTATTTTAGATTCTTTTTATTTTAGGTTTTATATCTTATATAGAATCCACCAGAAAAAAAAAAAAAAAAAAAAAAAGACAAAAGTTTGAATTTTTATTAATATCAATAGTATTGAAAAACGTATACAAACTTGGAGGCCTATTTAAGGGCTCCATAAAACTTGATAGATAAGAAAATATCACCTAGAATAATAGGAACCAAATTTGACCTAAAAACATTAAAAGAACCTAAAAACAAGGAAATAAATCACCTAGACCTAAAATAACGTTTTTTGCATAAAAATACCAAAATTAAATAATTACAAAAATTAGGTTTCAAAAAAAAAAAAAAAACTCACATAACACGTTAGAATTTTATAAAAAAAAAAAAAGGACTCACCAAAAAAAAAAAAAAAAAATTTAGGATTAAGAAAAAAAGAGAGAGACTCCTGGTCGGACTCTCTCTTCTCTCCTTAAAACCCTAGCAATTACCATCTCAAAACCTTAAACTTAACTTCACTTTAAGATTAAAAAAATAAGAAGGAGAGAGACTCACGTAAAAAAAAAAAAAAAACGTAGGTTTTGTCTTTTTTATTTGCTTTCATATGTGCCTGAAATTTTCATTCTATCTTATTGTTTTATTATGTTTAGAATTGATTTTCTTCTAAGTATTTGGGTTAATCTCTATATTTTGATAGTGTTTTTATGGGTTTGGTTTTTGAGTTAAAATTTCTAATAATTATTTTATATTGTATATGGCAGATTAAGCATCTCTATTTTTTGGAGAAAAATCAAAGCTGCAACCTATGTCTTCCAGTCCAAGGTGCGGTAAATTTTTATTTGGTATATTATATATGAATTTTTTGAATTTGAAGGGTTTTGTTTGGTTTTGAAGTAGAATTTGGGGATTCTATAAAATTTGGAAGCTTTAAATTTCGGGGTTTTGGTATTTGCGTCTCAGTAGGTTGATCTTAATTCTTTACCTTATATGTTCTTACTTTATTGAGAATTTTTATTTGGGTTCATGTGATTTTTTGTTTTCTTAATTAAAGCTTTGATTTTTGGTTGATTAATTACTTGTTTGGATTAATTTCAATTAATTATTTGTTTGGATTCAACGTAAAAGATAATAGAATTAGGTGTTATAAATTTGATAATGTTCCATGTTTTGAATTGTTTATATTGTTATTACTACGACTAAATAAGATTTGTTTTTATCTTTGTAGTTTATATCAGTTTTGAGTGTGTGTTTATATATAACTTTTGGGAATTTTGCTTTATTAATTTAAGAATTGTAAATTACTTTGTA
>NW_027069761.1:518021-566620 GCF_002906115.3 Quercus suber | reverse complement strand
TAATCCATACGTATATTTCATAAAAAAAAGAAAAAATCCATATTATATAGGTATATACAGTTTTTTATTAGTCTGACAGTGGAAATCACTCTAATGAATTTCAAATGCTTATGCCATTTAAAAATAAAACAAAAACTACTATTTGGATTTGACCATCTAATAGAAAGTTGAAACGTTAGCTCTATTTACTAGAAAAAAAAAAAAAAAAACACGTGACACTCCCTCCATCACTCTTTATGTGATCCTCATTTAATTTTCAACAACCCCACTCTCGTTCCCTCTACATCTGGTCTTGTACTCCTCTTCTTTCATTATCTTCTCTTTCCCCTACATAGATCAGATCTAAACAGATGCTCTACATCTCTCTTTTTGTTGCGTGAAGATTGAAGAACATATGAATTTGAAAACGGACCAACTACAGATCTCTCTCTCTCTCTCTCTCATCGTTGTGCAAAGAAATTGAAGAATTTTGTTTCGGTCCGGTATGATTTACCGGCCGAAATTCGATATAAATCTCGGTACAGCCAAAACGACCCGGTAAGGCCGGTATTTAAACCGGAACGAAACTACTTATTTTTTACCGGCACAGGTACTAGTACGACAAATTCCGGCCGTACCGGCCGGTACGGTACGGAATTAACTTCCTTGAAAAAAACAAAAAATAATAGTATTCCTAATTTATTTACACATTAATTATATAGGTTAATTTTTTACTATAAATGTTCAATCATTAAAGAATTATATTTGATAATTAAAACCTTATTAAACTCACATCTTAATGTTCCTAATTATATATCTCTATGTTTCCTCAAAAAATATATATATGTATATGTGTGTGTGTCCGTTTTTATGCATTCATGCTATTTAGAGCATTGGTAGCATATTATCTAAAATAGGTAGCCAAACACCCAAAAACCTTCCACATCAAGTTACCCATCAGCTTACTCATACTCTTACCCATTTAAGCTAAAATGGTGACCTGTATTTGGGAATAGGAAATTTGATGTTGGTGAAAAGAAAAGTGGTTACCTAAAATTAGAAAAGTAACCAATAGGAAGAAAAATATAGGTAAACTATTTAAATTACTCTAAAGAACCCAAATGAATAGTAAAAAAATTTATGATAGTGGACATTTAAATGCATGTTTATTTAGGAGTTTATGACCACAATATCAAATTTTGTAAGTATTTTTTAAAGGGAATTGATGGATAATGACTAAAAGGAATTAACGAAGGTTAGAGGAGTCATTTTAATCTTACTCTTGTATGCATCTTTACTTTTATAAAAGATGGCGTGTCATTGTTATTTGGAAAATGTTTCGCTCCAAACATATTTGGAACTTTGGTTCCAACCACTAATAGAAAAATAACATGTATTCATCATGTGCAATGCACATAATTCACTTAATTGGTTAGGTTAAATGAGCCATGTGTAATGTACATTAATGACAAATGTCATCTTTCAATTGGTGGTTGGAGCCAATGCTCTAAACATTTTTAGTGCCAAACTTTGTCCATTATTATATGTAGTGAAAAATGGACACTTGCCCTTATTTTGTGCAACCAATAGTTTTAAGATCCAACTTTTATAATATAAACTAGTTGATAATCAGTGCAATGCACAAATTTTTCAATATAATATAATTTTTTATTTTGTCTAAATATTAAATTTGATAACTAGGATAATAATTATTATGAATTGATTATAAATGTGGTTAAATATGGAATTAGATACTCTACAATTAGGAATTTATATATATATAATAATAGGTGAAGCTGAGAGAAACTCATATTAGAATTTCAAATTAGAGTTCCAATTTTGTGCCATGTGTCCTAAATTATTTATTCTTAAAGAGTTTTATTTCTTAATTTTAGAATAAAATGTGGGATCACATATTAAATATTAATCCAAGTAAGTTATTAAGTACAAAAACCAAAGAGTTTAGAATAAATGAATCGTAAAAAAAAAAGAAAAAAAAGTGCTTCACAATAATTTTAAAAAAAGGACAATTTATATTTTATACCTAACAATATTCTTACAAATTTTTTTAAAGAATCAACAAAATATAAAAATGACTATCAATAATATTTAAATTATATACTAGGATTTATATTATGCATCTTATTGTATATTTTTAAGTGTATCCATGCATATGACAGGGTTACAAGCTAGTTTATTATAATTGTATATTGAATAATATACAAAGATCCTAATGGAAGATTTAAATATTGAATGAAATATGACACGAAAAATTTATGTGGCAAAATATTATCAAATTAATCAAAAGTCAAATGTTTTTAATTTTATATATATACAGTGTTTAACCTCGTGCATATACACAGATATAATTAAAAATAATCACAATTAAATGGTTTAAATTATACATTTTAGAAGATGTTCAAATTATACACAGCATTAGCTTACACTTTTTTAACTATACGTTTCTAAAATATGTAATGGTTTTCATTATATAATATATATATATATATATATATATTCTGTGTGTGTGTGTGTGTGTAATTTAAAATTTAATTGGATTTAAACTCTTCTTTTTTGCGCCCAATAATTCACTTGCCACAAAAATTAAAAAATTAGATGGACACATGGTGCAAAATTGATTCCAATTGAAATCAAATTTAGAATCTGAAAAACTATTTCTTCACTTTTAACTAGTGTTATTCGGTTTATTATATATTAAGTCAACAAAGTGTCAATGCATAAAAAAAATTTAATAATATAATTTGTTTTAAAAAAATTATTTTCTTCTCTTTAATTTAGTATATAAATATAAACTTTAATAATTATGATGGAGTAATAGACATTTATTATGATTGTATTAATGTATATGAAAATTTTTGACATGAATTCTAATTAATTCAACTAGTGTGTAATCCCGTCCATATGCACATATACAACTAAAAAAAAAATCACAATTAAACACTTTAAATTGTACATTTTAGAAGATGTTCAAATTATACACGGTATTAGTTTATACATTTTTAAACTATTTAATTCTAAAATATGTAATGGTTTCTCATTATATATATATATATATATATATATATATATATATTGTGTGTGTGTGTGTATAATTTAAAATTTAAAAAAAAAGAGAGAAAAGGGATTTGGCTTTTTTTTTTTTTTTTTAAGACTTTACCCTTTTATTAAATAAATTAATTTAAATATATAATATTTATATATAATGCAGTAAACCCGAAACGGTACACCGGTATTAACCGGTACCCGAAATATATCATACCGCTAGCCAAACCAGTACAGCCTCCGGTACGGTATTGATTTCCTTGATTTTTTCTTTATTAAAATAATCCTAACATTTAATGTAGGCTGAAACACCAAAAAAAAAAAAAAAAGGTATTTATTGCTTCTTGTTTAGATTTTTCCAATACTGATTTTCCCACATTTCCACTTGCTTTATGGATTTATCCTTTCTCTTGAGAAAACCTCGTAGTGACGAAGGATCATAAGGAGGAGGCAAGGTGCATGGGGTTAAATCACTAGGAGACTTAACCATGGACTCAACCATGAATTTCTCCCATGTACCCTTAGCAGGGCAAGCCATCGTTTCTGAACATAGCTCCACCGCTCCTTGGGGTACAGATGGTTTGAACTTCAAGAGCTTTGCATATTCATTTAACAAATGAAACATGTAGTCATATACATAGTCCATCTTTAGATCCTCCTGTATGAAGTTGCTTGCGGCCTCTCCTATGGCTTGAGCCTGCTAAGTTTATAAAAATCATAACAATTGAAAATATAATAAACGATTTTGTTAACATGAATTTAAATTAGTGAAACAGTGACAGCATTTTCGAAAACTTAAAAGGTAAAAATATGAGTATACAAATCTTCTATTCCACTTTTCGAGTTCAACTAATCAGAAATTGCCATGTATTTGAATTTTTTTTTTTTTCCATGTTAAGCTTTGGCTATTTTATAAGGAAAGACAAACAAATTCATGACAAGTTATGATTGGCAGAAAATAAAAAATTGGAACACAAAAAGTAGTATAGAGAATTTGTATTCATTATAGAACTTTATATTCTATCACTATGCATTTATTGCATTTGTATATAGAATTACATATTAATATAATGCGCTAAGATTAATAAAAGGTTTAAACATGAAATAAAAATAAAATTCTATTAAAAATATATACATTAGTCATCAAAAAGTCAAATAATTTTGATTTTATATATATCATCGTTGATTTTTCTTTTTCTTTTTTTTAGAGAGTTTCAACCTATAGCATCCGTTCTTGATAATAACTCTTTATTATTAAACCAATACACCAATTAGTTTTTGGTGTATGCTGTGATTGAATTCTAGATTTCTTATACAATCATCAGATACTTTACCAATTTAGTTAATTAGAACCTACTTATTAATTTTTCAATCTAACCAACTTGCTGGAGTTGATAAATCTCAACCCAACTTGTGGGTGGTTGAGTTTGCACCATTTTGTTGAGCTAATAAAATAATAATAATGTTTCATTCATCTATGCAACTCCATTATTTAATAAATAATTGTAACTTTTATAATTATGACTAATATTCCAATGTTTTCAACCTAAGTCCCAAAATAGAAAAATAAATTAAAGTAATAAACTTAATCTAAGCTCATAATCCAAAATAAATCAAACGATCAATTTCAAATTACATATTTACATTTAAAAATAAAATTTAATAGTGTAGGTTAGATAGGTTACTTAGGTTGGAAATTTTTTCAACATGAATCCCACACAACTCGAGTTTGTAAAAAGAAAAAGAAAACAAATCAAGTTATCAACCCATAAAAAACAATTCAAATCGTTGGGTTAGATTGGTCCATGGATTGGTGGATGCAAACCCCTTAATTAGTGAAAGCATTTTGAGAGAGAGAGAGAGAGAGAGAGACCTTTTGTGTGTGATTGTTGCCCCATTCCACAGCAAACTTAAGAGAGGTGCACTTGCTATTGTCCCTAATGGGCCAATAGTGCTCCAATGGCACCATGCCTCTAATGAAGAAATCATAATAATGAGGCCTTATGAGCAATGTCACTGAGTCACATGCTAAAATATACTTCTCACTTACTGACCATGCCCATCCCTCTATATAAATCTTATATCTGACAGAAATCACACTTTTCTCAATTAAAAAGAGGAAAAAAGAGAATAGTTAAAATGGAAATAAAATAGTTCTTTGGTCTTGTTTTTATAACTACCTGTGAGTGCATTGGTCTTCTAAATTTGATTGTTTGTAACCTTGTTCAGATTCTTGCACCCAGTCCTGAAATTACAGCACATCATACAAGAAATTTTTTTTTGCAACATATATTTGTAGGAGAATGATCAGCATCTGTGAGTAAATGAGAAGAATGTATATTAACCTGTATATATAGGTGAGTGTTCCAGTCATCTTTGTCTGAGACATTGCACTTCAAAAGGTCATTTCTAGTTGGAGCCACACTTGGATTCCCTCTCCAATAAGCATAGGGTACTCTATCCTTCCATTTGGTTCTTTTGTTGCCTTGTTTTATGTCCTCCAACACACTTTTCCATGGCTTTATATTGATCTCGGCCCTAACAAAATTAAGTCAAACCTATGTAAAATTTCTCCCCAAAAATTGCCCTCTTAAATCTTTTCACAACAATAGCAAATACTTTTTTACAAATTCAATTTTTCAGCTCCAATTCAATTTAAGGAATCTAATCTAAACACTTTATTTTAATTTCATAAACATTATTTTAAAAATAAGATCTGTTACATAACCAGAATTTAAATAAAAATTAACTAATACTATTATGAAATTTTATTTAAATTACTGATAACCTAACAAAATGTAATTCTTTTTTTTTTTTTTTTTTAAAATAAGATCTGTTACATAATCAGCAAATACTTTTTTGATTTTTTTTAATAAATTAATTTTTAATTCTTTTATCACATATTTAGAATAAAATTATCTCTGTTGATAAAGACTATACAAATATGCTACCAAAAACTATTGCAACTGACGCAAAATAAATCACACATAAATAGAAATGAAAGCATGATTGATTTACATACCAGCCCCAAAAAGACCAATCAGGGAACACAATATCCAAACTCGACCAATCTGAACAGTAACGAAACAATGGAGGTGGGCCCGCATTTGGGCCCCGAAAGTCCTTAGATGGGACAACAGGGCGATCATCACAATCAAACATGAGTTCCAAGTCAGGCAATCTCCCAGGGTACAACCTTAGCAGCTGCAAAATGCCCCATAAGCTGAACATGTCTCTTGTCTGTATCGACTCCCTATATTTTTCTACGTACGCCTTACCGTTCACGATCACAAGCCTGAAATGCGCGGTATTGCGGGCCCGCTCCACCATTTTTCTCGTGATTCCTGTGTGCTTCCAGTGCCGTAGATCTTCGTGGATCCAACGGAAGTATGACGGGCATGTTTTGTTTGATGATGATATTGGACGGTCAGGATTGTGTGTTGTTGTGGGGTAGTAGTTTTTTGGGCAGGTCTGGTTTTTGTTTCCTTTTGTGCATTTCAGTGGGAATTCTTGCTCTTTTGGTGATTTTCCTGTTGTTCTTTGGATTGGCTTGTCACTGCTAGAACTAGAAGTACCTGAATATATAGACTGCAAAAGCATATATAAATATGATAAAATTCTAAATTTATTGGTAATTTTATAATTAAATATTATAAACTAAGGTAACAATGAATATGATTAACATGACATCAACAATATAAAAAATATTAATGAATTAACAATTTATATCACTGCATTTGTTGCAATGATCACTCCACAAATATAAATATTTGTGAGGTGTGGAAGATAAGAGTCGGACTTTAAATCTTTAAGAAAGAATTTTATCCACTTATACACTTAGATTAAACTAGAGTAAAATTTTATTTTATATAAAAATATAAAATAAAAAAAATAAATTATTATTGTGATTACTATTAATCATGCAATTATTAACTATCTAAACTCTTTTTTTGGGCAGGTGTACCATGTAAGTACACAATTTGTTAGCAATTAAAGTAAAATATTAGTATTAAAAATCATGCTAAGGCCTAAGAGTTCTGTAATTTAAATAATTAATATCTTTTGGTATTTTTAACAGAAAAATCTATCGTTAAACATTTCCTCCGCTAAACAATCAAATTATCAAAAAGTAATAGAAATCATGACCCTTTATTGACTACTTCTTTTTGGCTGAATGACCCTTACCGACCACTTTTTTTTTGGCTGAATGACCCTTACCTACTGCTTCGATCATTATCTAAAAAAAAGATCAAGCAGTGCTGTGAAAGACAACTGACAAGGATGAGAGCGTATAGCACACGCAGGGCTATTGGGCTGTGGTCTAAGGGTTGGAAAATTTTTAATTTTTGCAAGGGGAGTATATCACTTTCAACATATGACAATGCAAGCCCATTGAATAGGCTTGAACCCAGAAGATGACCTAATTAGGGAGTAAGTTTCCCAACACATGATATGTTATATATCTCATATTATATCATATAGTAAAAAGAGTTTAAATTTTATAAGAATGTGGTAAAAATACTGTTCAATCTCAACATATTGCATCATCTTATCACATATTAAGAAATAAGCACAACCGCCAATCAATTCTAATATCAATTTGAAAATCTAATCAAATTGAGAATTTATTGAGATTTTATTAAATATGGTAGGGTGTATTGAGTTTTAAGTAAAAAGATAATATATCAATCTCTTATTGAATGGTGTAAAATATGAGTTTTACACCCATCCTTACCAAATTCAAACTCTAATAAAGATTAAGTTTTAGAAGTCATGGTTCTCTTTACCCATGAAATACCCCCCTAAACCTCATGAATTGATAATGTGATAGTTTATTCAAGTTCCAATAAATTGAAATGAAAAATGCTAAAGGTACAACAAGTTTTACTATATAAAACTTACAAACTAATGTAGCAATAAATGTGATTAGTGGGTTTCAAACTTTCAATCACCTTAAAATGAATATTTGAAATGTCTCTTTATGATTGATGCCGTATTAATTTGTAAACTTAATGTAATAAAACTTGTAGTACTCCAATCACTACTCAATTGAAATTCTATTTCAACTAAAACTCTACTACCAAAAATTTCAAGAAATTAAAAATTAAAGATATTTATTTATTTTATAATTGATCTTATCATATTAAAACCTAGGCACTAAATTCAATAATATTAGCAAAATGTTTTCTTTCTTTTACATATATATTTTTAATTAATCCATGCATTAAACGAGAATACTATCAGTTAATCTAAAATTTTAGTAGACGAATTCAAAGCGAAAAAAAAAAAAAAAAAAACACCCTAATTTGATAAAAAATTCCAACTTGAAAAAAAAAAAAAAAAACACCCTAATTTGATAAAAAATTCCAACTTCAAGATTAATTTCTTTGAAAAATTTTGTATTTTTCGTAAATTCGGAGATTGGATTCGAGGTTTTTGTGGGAATAAAGTCTCAAATATAAAATTTTAGGATCTTGGGGTTTGGAAACTTTAATGGAATTTGTTTTTAGATGAAGAAAATAAGCACCAGGATTGTAGCATGTAGGCAATACAAGATGAAAATACCCCAAAAAACAATAGCAAGAAGAAAAATAAATTTATGATTTATAAAGAAGGATTTGCAAAAGCAATATTGTAGGCTTCTTAAGGAAAAAGCGATTGACTTAACAAACTTTTTTGTAATTCCATTACAAGTTTTTGTTACCCAAATAGAATGGTAGGTCGACTCTGTAGTCTGTGTGTAAGTTCAGTTGCTATAAGGCTGATGACAAAATACAGTAAGGATTAAAGAATATATAAGAATAAAGACTTACAATATCAATCCAGCCTAGAAATACCAAAGCACTGACAAGGAGGAAGAAGACCACGCTAGCTGTTGAAACTTTCTTCTTCACTGGTCGCCAACAAGTTACTCTGTGATGTGGAACATATCGAGTTTGTTTCTCATTATTTCTTCTCATGGTGCTTTCGTTGGCCCTCTTTAAAAACCTGCAAAACAAGAGCCTTGCCTTATAAACTGCTGACTGTGTTACCTATTGGTATAGTTGGTCTGCTGGACCATCGGAATTTTCTTTTTTGAAAAAGGCTTTCGGAAATTTTCGTGCCTAGCTACTACCTTCACCATATAGAGTCTAATCTAATCCAAAATTACCGTGGACAAAACAGGGGATGAAAATTATTGAAGCATCCACAGAATTACTCTCATCCAGAACTACCCTCAGTTGTATGTCTTTTCTCTTTCTTATACCCACATGTTTTGCGCGATTTGAGAATAAAAGTGAAACTCCTCTCTATCTGTCTTTCACATGATAATATCCCTTGGAAGTTTCGATCAATATAATAACTCTTTTGAGCCGCAGCCTAAGTGGGGACAAGATTGGCAGGTCCAGCACATTCCATTGCAAGTGTTTATATCACTTGCTAGTCCAAAATTATCCCTCACAGCTCGTTAGGTAGTTGAACATCCTTGCAGGCAGTTTAGTCTTTTTCAGTGTTGAGTTGCCCCTAATTGAAGGGCTCAAAGCAATGTTACTTTACTTTTCAACTAACAAGCTAGCTAATTGGCGGAATTCACATTGCATATTCGTTGGATATATATAGTCTAAAGACTATATGAACTCTCTAGGAACCAGGTTAAGTGTATATGAACTTTATGATACCATTGGATCTCTAGGGATCGACAATATTACACACAATAAACAAAACAGCCCCCAAAATTCTTTTAACAATAATAATACAGTAACATATCCTTCTTTGTGTTTTCATAAGTGTGGCTTCACCCATATTATGAATATACACAAAGTATACTATTTTCAACAATCTGCAGCTAGCGCCCAATATTGCTTAATTTTAAGGAACATCCCCCAACTTCGATTCACAGTGCACTTTGTGGACCATGCCCAGAAAAACTGTGCGCACCACATGATTAAAATGGAACCACCACTACTGTGGATAGTGGAAAATTAGTTGACATCATTTCATGCAAATTTAATAGTCTATTTGGATTGAGGGAGAGTGAAGGAAAGTAAAGTAAAGTAGAATTGGCTTAAAATTAGCCTATTTTCAACCAATTCTACTCTACTCCCCTCCCCCTCCCTTCCCTCTCAATTCAAATAGGATGTAACAGTCACTATAATATATAACACTGCTAACAGCACTATCATACATGCTCCTGTCCCAGTGTATATCAAATTTGCTCATATATATAACCATTAATTGTTCTAATACTTGGTCAATTTTAAATATTTATTAATTTCTGATTTAAGTAATTTAATAGAAATCGGTTTTCTTTCATCAATCACATTTCAGTTTCTTTTAGAAATTCAAGCAACCGTATCTTTAAGTACAAAATTTAGCTACAAACTTAGTTGTGCTTATTGGCTAAAACTAGCATTAAAATAATTAACATAACTACATATTTTAAAAATTCAATTGTCAATTCAATTGTCAGATTATAAGTTCTTTATGTCCTTAACATGCATATCAAATTTTGTGTCAATCAAATATTATTTACTATTCAATCTATAAACTTATATTTTATGCATAATATTAAAGTACAGAAAATTGAAATTTAAATATTTAATTGATAAAATAGTTATTGATCTTTGATGTTCTAGAAAATTTGCAAGCATAGAGGATATAAAAAGAAAAAGTAATCGAATGGTGAATTTGTCAAAATTTACATCCAATAAAAAGATATTAAGTAGAGTTGTAGCCTTAAGTTACAACTAATTTTATAACTAAACTTTGTCCTTTCTTCTTATATCCTTCACGCTTTCAAAATTTCTAGAACATCAAAAATTGATAGTGATAGCCGTGAGCCTGATTTGATACTTTGTATGTTGGAGAAGCAATTGGTGGTTAATGTTGGTATGTTAGTCATGCTGCATTGATACTTTGTTTATGGGACTTGTGAATGTATCTCACAGGCTCATGAAATGTTGGGGGAAGATGTATCCTGGCTTTCAAAGAATGAAAATTTGTTTGGGTCTGTGGGGGACGATTATCATTTAATGATTTGGGACTTGCGCACAAACCAACCCCAACAATCTGTCAAAGCTCATGAAAGAGAGGTAACAAAAATAATAAAAATAATAATAATAAAAAATTTCACTTGTTTCCTGAACTCACCTTTAATTTCCATTGTTGAGGGTGAAAGTACATAGAACACAAGACCATGTGAGAGAGGGAGAAAAGATGAAGATGATGATGGAGAGCAGAGTTAATGATGTTTTTTATTTTTCTATTTTTAATAAAAAGAGTTAATAACTTAGTTACTAATTTCTAGGAAACAATAAATACATGACTATGAGTGTTTTTTTCACCCTTAGATCTAATACAAATCAAAGTCCAAAAAATGTGTAACTCTTGTGAAGTTACACACGGGGTTACACACTAGTATATATTAATAGATAAAATGAGAGAAAATCAATTAGATTTCAAATTGATTCTAATTGTAGTTAATTTTGCACTACATGTCCAGCTATATTTTTAGTGGCCAATAATTTAATTATTTAATTATAATTCATTTGATCTCAAAAAGAAAAAACAATTATAATTCATTGGTTTATTTTATGCAACGTGTGTACTATAGGATTAGAAAGTGAGAATGACCAACATTGGTGAGTAAATGAGAAGAATGTGTATTAACTAGTGTATATAGGCAAGTGTTCCAGTTATCTTTACACCAAGAAAAGAAAGAATAGTTTGATTGTGTCAACAACCTATGAAGAAGAGTCCATTGGGTTGGCTGGCTAAAGGTGACCAAACCAAAGGAAAAGGGGACTCGGATTGCAGGCAGCAAAGGGAAGAAATGTAGCTCTCCTAGCCAAGCTTAATTGGAGATTCCATGTTGAGAAAGGCTCTTTGGGCACAAATGCTAAGGAGGAAATAGTGCAACCAGAGGAGAATGGCTTCCAATAAAGCAAACAAACTCCCTTGCTCTCCTATCTGGACAGCTATGAAAAAAGGTTTGGATACTTTTAACAAAGGCAGCAGGTGGGTGGTTGGAAGGGACAGCAATTTGAAGTGTGGTATGGTAACTAGACAGACAACGGGCCTCTCAGACAGCTTATCCAGGGCCCGTTAACTCAAGAAGCCAACCAATTGGAGATCAAGGATTTTATTTTGGATTCAAATTGGGATTAGGAAAGGCTTTCGTTTGATCTTCCCCTGGAAAGTAGAAGGATGATACAAGCCACTCCCATCACAATTACTAGCAGAGGAAGTGACAAGCTAGCTTGGGCCAAATCTCCCCAAGGGACTTTTGATTTTAAAAGTGCTTATAAAATTGCCTCAGGTCAGGACTGTAATACTCCTTTTTCTGTGAGATGGGTTTGGAAAGTTGATACTCTCCCTCATGTTAAAACTTTCTTATTGATGTGTGCTTATAATAGCATCGGGTAAAGGTTTTCCTTGTGAAAAGAGGAATTGTGGAGGAGGAAAGCTATCCCATTTGCCGTAAGGAGCTAGAATCTATTATCCATGCTCTTCAGGATTGTCCACGAATCAAAACTGTGTGGGTTCAACTGGGTATTAGAGCATCGAATGGGGCTTTCTAGGGAAGTAATATTCATGATTGGATGGCTTTAAATGGAAGGCAGAATGATAGGTTTAATCCAGCAAATTGCCCATGGAGGATCCTTTTTCCATTTACAGTCTGGCTTATCTGGAAAAGCAGAAACCAAATAGTCTTTGGAAGAGAAAGTCAAAACCCGAAGTTGGCAGTTGAGATTGTGAACCAGGCAAAGGAATATCTACATTGCATCTCCTCTCTGAGAATGCCAATCTATAAGAGAGTCATGAGAATTTGTTGGAAGCATCCTCCGGAGTGGTGGATGAAGCTTAACACGAATGGGTCATCTGTTAGCAGCACAGGTGTAGCTAGTTGTGGGGGTGTAGCGAGAGATGATCATGGCAAATGGGTGGCAGGTTTCAAACAGCTTTGTGGAAGAGCTATGGGGGTTGAGGGATGGGTTATTAATGTGTTGGAACTTGAATATGCACTCTCTTATAGTTGAATTAGGTGCCAAAGCTATTATAGATGTGCTTGGGAAATCTCAATACGTAAATAATGTCATTTCCTCTTCTTTGGATGATTGCAAGTTATTGGCATCTCGCTTCCACCGGATCCAATTTTAGCACTGCTATAGGCAAGCCAACCGGCGTGCAAACAACCTTGCAAGGTTAAGCACTAGTCAGGATTTAGATTTTATTTTTTATGATAGTCCACCTGTGGACATTGTTAATGCTTTTGAAAATGACCTTAACGGCATGTACCATAACAGGCTTTGCCCTGAATTTCTTGTTATTTCTTAGTTTGTTTTAATGAATCATCTTTTACCAACAACAGCAACAGCACAACAACAACAACAACAAAAAGAAGAAGGACTAGTTTGAACACATAGGTCCCAGGACTTAAGCAAATCAAATGCTACTTTTTGTCCTAGATGTTTAATGACCCGTGTCAGAAAAAAGAAACAGAAAGATCCAGGTCAGAGAAAGAGAGTTTTTTTTTTGGGTTTGTGGAATTTTTGTTTTGGCTTTAAAATCTAAGTTTTTTATGAGTATAAAATACATACAAAAATAAGATTTGATCCTATTGCTAAGTGCTAAGAATTATTGTAGGTTTTTTTGTTTGATTTTGTTGCATTATTGTAATTGTTGGTGGGAGTTTTGAATATGGTGTTCCAAATATTAAATTTTTACAAAACCCTCACTTTTTTCTTATTTTCTAGTCTTTTTTTTTTCTTTTGGTCTCAGGAGGAGAGAGACACAGAATGAGATCAAAAAAACACATTTATTCCTATTTTTAACATAAATTGGTTACTATAAACAAATGGAGCGAATATCAGGAGGATAAAGTGCCAACTTTCAAACTACAAGTAGGTAATATGAATTTGGGCCAAACCACAGGATAGTTTACTATAATTGCTCGTTGATAAAAAGTCGTATGATTGTGCTTTAGGAATTAAGTTGCATTTATCACTTTGTTTGTTTTAAAGTAAAATATTTTCAAGCATACAATATTTTACATGTAAAAAAATTTATTTCTAAAATATTTTCAGTGAAATATTTTCAGATGTTTGGTATGTTATGTAAAAATTTTCAAGTAAACTACCAAAATCGATGTTTCAACCATTGGAGTCGTAGGTCTGGTGACTAAATCATAGGAATCGGCAGTCAAAACGATGTCTTCGATGACTAAATTGCTAACACCAGTCACTAAAACGACGGCTCTAACTACCTAATCATCACCTAAATAGTGTCTTTGATTACCAGACTACCGGCTGCCCAACCCACTGACCTGATGACCTAGTCTCTATATATTTTGTATAATGTGTTACTAAAATTTTAAAGGTAAAACATTTTAAAATTTTTTATAAAGGAATTTATGGTTAATGGAAAATATTTTACAAATTTGACCACATTTTACATGCAAACAAACACCTAAAAAAAAGAAAAATATTTTACTTTAAAACAAACAAAGAGTATATATCTTAGTTGCAACAATGGGTATTCAAAATCCAATTTCAAAGCATTTATTAGCGGTGATTATTAAGGAAAAGTTAGACATCTAAAACAATAGGATTAAAATCTCTCTCTTTTTTTTTTCTTTTTTTTTTTCTTTTTTTAAGAGTTTCAGCTATAGCGTCTACTCTTGATGATAGCTCTTTATCATCAAACCAAGACACCGATCAGTTTTTGGTACAAACGGGAATTGAACCCTAGGTCTCTTATTCAACCATCAGAGACTTTACCAATTGAACAAACTAGAACCCACATCAACGTCTCATTTAGTATATGCAAATCCTTAAAACTTAATCCAAAAATTCATCCTCCATTTTTTAAACATATTTACAAATATATTTTCCTTGCCTTCAATCCAAATGGACCACTAAAAAAATATTCGATATACGCATGGAAGTGAAATTAAGTTCCACAAAATATAAATAAATAAATAAACTAAGGATATTTTTTTAATATATATGATAGGATTTGAACAAATAATGTTGGATTTATAATAATTTCTTCCATCAATCATTATGCCAAGATATCGATTGCTTTCTGCTTTCTCAATTGTATTTTTCACTCCTTTGCCCAATTTAGATAATCTGCTACCAATGCTCTTAAGTTTAAATTATATAAGTATGCACATTAAAATGTGAGTTTAATAAGGTTTTGATTCTCAAATATAATTCATTAATGAGTGACCATTTATTGCAAAAAAATTAACTTATATAATTAATGGATAAATAAATTACAAATGTTATTATGTTTTTTTTTCTTTATTAAAATTGTAGGGATAAGGGCCCAAAATTGTGTCTTGGGCCTTGAGCCCTATCCGAGGACATTGGCATGTCCGAGGAGGGACAAATAGTCATGAGGGATTCCAGTTCAAGGTCTCTTGAGTTAGAAATGAGTAGAAGGTCGTCCGAGGAGGAATTTCTCCTCAGCCATGACAAATATAGCTCAAATACTTATTCCAACGACGAAAATGATCTTCATAGAAGCTCCAGTGTTAGAGGCATGCCTCACAAACACACGAGAAAGAAGGAAACCCAAAAGTATCTAGGGAAAAGCTACTACCTCTGCATTAAATGCACTGCAGCTACTTTTCTGGCCGCATTTATGTGAATAAGACCCCTGAACAGTGCTTCTTTGGCTACTGCAACTCACAGAGAGTCAAAAGAGGTGTCTGATAGGACAAGCACTCGAGTAGTAGCTGGGATAATTGGCAACTGGAGGGCCGAGATTACCAGGAAAGATATATATAATGTGAAAGACTCCTGAAGGAAAGGGGATCGAAAAAAGAGGGAGAGAACACTGTAGCGATCATAGTTGCATTTGTAATCAGTTCTATTAATTTACACCAAGATTCACCTCCTCGAGCAGGGAATTTATTCAGTCCTTTTTGCCTTGTTCTTGCTTGATCATTTTTTAAACCCATACTAGCCGTTGTTAAATTCATTAGGGCCTAGTTCTTTAACCCACTCTCTACAAATTTATTGTACTGGGCTCACTAGGCCAACATCCCACACATCCTAGACTTGGGCCACAAATCTTGTCCTTACAAAAATAAACCTAACCTTAATTGATAGGTGAAACACAAAAATTGCATTTATTGTTTCTTGTTTAGATTTTTCCAATACTCATTTTCCCACATTTCCACTTCCTTTATTGATTTATCCTTTCTCTTGAGAAAACCTTGTAGTGACGAAGGATCATAAGGAGGAGGCAAGGTGCATGGGGTTAAATCACTGGGAGACTTAACCATGGATTCAACCATGAATTTCTCCCATGTACCTTTCGCAGGGCAAGCCATCATTTCTGAACATAGCTCAACTGCTCCTTGAGGTACAGATGGTTTGAATTTCAAGAGCTTTGCATATTCATTTAACAAATGAAACATGTAGTCATATATGTAGTCCATCTTTAGATCCTCTTGTATGAAGTTGCTTGCTGCCTCTCCTATGGCTTGAGCCTACCAATTTTGTAAAAATAAAAGAGTTGAAAATATAAATCATTTTGTTAATAAGAATTTAAATTACTGAATAAAGTGAAAGCATTTTCAAAAACTTAAAAGGTGAAAATAGGGGTATACATTATACATGAGTCTAGTTGAATCATAACAAAGATACTAGTCAATAACCCAATGCACACAAAAAACGTTTAACAAAATATGATATTTTTTCTCTTTTATTTTATTTTTTTCTAAATATGAGATTTGATAATCATGATAATTATTAATAGACATATATGAAATTATATATTAATATAATATATTAAGATTCTAATAAAGATAAAGGGTTTAAATATGAAATAAAATTAAAGTAACTTAAAAATACATACATTAAATGAAGTGTAAAATTGTTATGCTTTAAANTCCTTACCAAATTCAAACTCTAATAAAGATTAAGTTTTAGAAGTCATGGTTCTCTTTACCCATGAAATACCCCCCTAAACCTCATGAATTGATAATGTGATAGTTTATTCAAGTTCCAATAAATTGAAATGAAAAATGCTAAAGGTACAACAAGTTTTACTATATAAAACTTACAAACTAATGTAGCAATAAATGTGATTAGTGGGTTTCAAACTTTCAATCACCTTAAAATGAATATTTGAAATGTCTCTTTATGATTGATGCCGTATTAATTTGTAAACTTAATGTAATAAAACTTGTAGTACTCCAATCACTACTCAATTGAAATTCTATTTCAACTAAAACTCTACTACCAAAAATTTCAAGAAATTAAAAATTAAAGATATTTATTTATTTTATAATTGATCTTATCATATTAAAACCTAGGCACTAAATTCAATAATATTAGCAAAATGTTTTCTTTCTTTTACATATATATTTTTAATTAATCCATGCATTAAACGAGAATACTATCAGTTAATCTAAAATTTTAGTAGACGAATTCAAAGCGAAAAAAAAAAAAAAAAAACACCCTAATTTGATAAAAAATTCCAACTTCAAGATTAATTTCTTTGAAAAATTTTGTATTTTTCGTAAATTCGGAGATTGGATTCGAGGTTTTTGTGGGAATAAAGTCTCAAATATAAAATTTTAGGATCTTGGGGTTTGGAAACTTTAATGGAATTTGTTTTTAGATGAAGAAAATAAGCACCAGGATTGTAGCATGTAGGCAATACAAGATGAAAATACCCCAAAAAACAATAGCAAGAAGAAAAATAAATTTATGATTTATAAAGAAGGATTTGCAAAAGCAATATTGTAGGCTTCTTAAGGAAAAAGCGATTGACTTAACAAACTTTTTTGTAATTCCATTACAAGTTTTTGTTACCCAAATAGAATGGTAGGTCGACTCTGTAGTCTGTGTGTAAGTTCAGTTGCTATAAGGCTGATGACAAAATACAGTAAGGATTAAAGAATATATAAGAATAAAGACTTACAATATCAATCCAGCCTAGAAATACCAAAGCACTGACAAGGAGGAAGAAGACCACGCTAGCTGTTGAAACTTTCTTCTTCACTGGTCGCCAACAAGTTACTCTGTGATGTGGAACATATCGAGTTTGTTTCTCATTATTTCTTCTCATGGTGCTTTCGTTGGCCTTCTTTAAAAACCTGCAAAACAAGAGCCTTGCCTTATAAACTGCTGACTGTGTTACCTATTGGTATAGTTGGTCTGCTGGACCATCGGAATTTTCTTTTTTGAAAAAGGCTTTCGGAAATTTTCGTGCCTAGCTACTACCTTCACCATATAGAGTCTAATCTAATCCAAAATTACCGTGGACAAAACAGGGGATGAAAATTATTGAAGCATCCACAGAATTACTCTCATCCAGAACTACCCTCAGTTGTATGTCTTTTCTCTTTCTTATACCCACATGTTTTGCGCGATTTGAGAATAAAAGTGAAACTCCTCTCTATCTGTCTTTCACATGATAATATCCCTTGGAAGTTTCGATCAATATAATAACTCTTTTGAGCCGCAGCCTAAGTGGGGACAAGATTGGCAGGTCCAGCACATTCCATTGCAAGTGTTTATATCACTTGCTAGTCCAAAATTATCCCTCACAGCTCGTTAGGTAGTTGAACATCCTTGCAGGCAGTTTAGTCTTTTTCAGTGTTGAGTTGCCCCTAATTGAAGGGCTCAAAGCAATGTTACTTTACTTTTCAACTAACAAGCTAGCTAATTGGCGGAATTCACATTGCATATTCGTTGGATATATATAGTCTAAAGACTATATGAACTCTCTAGGAACCAGGTTAAGTGTATATGAACTTTATGATACCATTGGATCTCTAGGGATCGACAATATTACACACAATAAACAAAACAGCCCCCAAAATTCTTTTAACAATAATAATACAGTAACATATCCTTCTTTGTGTTTTCATAAGTGTGGCTTCACCCATATTATGAATATACACAAAGTATACTATTTTCAACAATCTGCAGCTAGCGCCCAATATTGCTTAATTTTAAGGAACATCCCCCAACTTCGATTCACAGTGCACTTTGTGGACCATGCCCAGAAAAACTGTGCGCACCACATGATTAAAATGGAACCACCACTACTGTGGATAGTGGAAAATTAGTTGACATCATTTCATGCAAATTTAATAGTCTATTTGGATTGAGGGAGAGTGAAGGAAAGTAAAGTAAAGTAGAATTGGCTCAAAATTAGCCTATTTTCAACCAATTCTACTCTACTCCCCTCCCCTCCACTCCCCCTCCCTTCCCTCTCAATTCAAATAGGATGTAACAGTCACTATAATATATAACACTGCTAACAGCACTATCATACATGCTCCTGTCCCAGTGTATATCAAATTTGCTCATATATATAACCATTAATTGTTCTAATACTTGGTCAATTTTAAATATTTATTAATTTCTGATTTAAGTAATTTAATAGAAATCGGTTTTCTTTCATCAATCACATTTCAGTTTCTTTTAGAAATTCAAGCAACCGTATCTTTAAGTACAAAATTTAGCTACAAACTTAGTTGTGCTTATTGGCTAAAACTAGCATTAAAATAATTAACATAACTACATATTTTAAAAATTCAATTGTCAATTCAATTGTCAGATTATAAGTTCTTTATGTCCTTAACATGCATATCAAATTTTGTGTCAATCAAATATTATTTACTATTCAATCTATAAACTTATATTTTATGCATAATATTAGAGTACAGAAAATTGAAATTTAAATATTTAATTGATAAAATAGTTATTGATCTTTGATGTTCTAGAAAATTTGCAAGCATAGAGGATATAAAAAGAAAAAGTAATCGAATGGTGAATTTGTCAAAATTTACATCCAATAAAAAGATATTAAGTAGAGTTGTAGCCTTAAGTTACAACTAATTTTATAACTAAACTTTGTCCTTTCTTCTTATATCCTTCACGCTTTCAAAATTTCTAGAACATCAAAAATTGATAGTGATAGACCACAAACTGAATGACTCCTTGTGATTAAACCAATTAATTTATTAGCCAATTTATTAATTAATCAATTTATCATGCAAACGAGTGGAAGCACAAATAAATCACCAAAAACTAAATATGCAGCGGAAATTAAAAAACACGGTGATTTGTTTACGAATGGGGAAAACCCTTACAGCAAAAACTCCACGGGGTGATTTTCAGGTCACCACTCCCAAAACTCTGCTATTATCAAAACAAGTAGTTACAAGTAAAGGAATCCCAAGTACCTTACCAACCTACAGTTAAACCCTTACCCCAATACCCAATTGGACTTGTTTTGTAGTGACAATTTCCCTTTTGATGCACGGCTCTCAAGTACGTGACTAACCAATTTGATGCGCGAATCCCAGTACGCAGCTTACTCCTTTGCACGAATCCCAGTACGTGACTAACTCCACAGCAACCCTTTGATTGTTGTAGTTGATTTGCAACAGCTTCACATAGAAACACCAATAAGATCTTCAATGTTGGTACAAGAGACTTTGCTTTATTACAGAACCCAAAGGTGTACAAGAAACACAACAAGAACTCTTTTTTCTGTAGAAGGAGGCTAGGGTTTCAAAAAGAAAACCTTATGAAGCTCTCTAGGGTTAGGTTTTTCTTTTTCCCACCTCCTTTAAATAGGAGCTTAATGGGCTCTCCTATTCCAAATAAGTTTACACAAACCTTGGGCTTTCCTAGTCCAATAAGGATTATACAAACCCATAAACAAATAGCCTTTTAGAATAAAAACATTGTGGCTATAATCTGAAAATCTGTAAGCTCGATCAATCGAGACATCTATCGAGTTTTAATGAATCTCAACAGATCAAGCTTCTGTCGAGGAGGTATCGAGACCGACAGATTGCACTTTTCTTGAGCAGTTCTTGAGTGATCTTCATGTCTTCAATTTAACCACTTGTAATGATCATCTTGAACCTACTTAGATTTACCCAAATATAAATAAAGTGCGTTTTGTCAAAGGATATACCAATTACATAAAAATATGTCCCCAACAGATAGCTATGTCATCAGTTAAATGTTTAAATTTCAATTTTTATTATCTAAAATTATGCATAAAACATAAGTTTAAGAATTGAATAGTAAATAAAATTAAATTGATATGAAATTTGATATGTGTATTAATAACATAAAAAACATACAATCCAATAATTTGATTTTCAAAATATGTAGCTATGTTAATTTTTTAGTGGAATTTGTAGCCTTAGCTACAACTAAATTTATAATCAAATTTTGTCCAAAAATAACAATAATAATAATAATATTCCTATGATGAATTTGTCAAAATTCACATCTAATAACAAGATATTGACTTGAGTTGTAGCCATTAACTACAACCAATAGATGACTTTCCCTTATGAGTTGGCAAACTTTATGAATGTTAGTGGCCAAATAGTTTTATTTTTCAATTATAATTCATTGTTTTAAACGTTACCCTAATTGGCTGAAGTTATTGTCATTAAAACAAATTAGCAGGTAACCCATGCATATGCATGGATGTATTTAAAATTAAACGCAATTTATATCGTATGAATATAAATAATTACTCAAATTTTTTTTAAGTAAATGTAATTAGTTACATGTTAAAATTCTTAACTAAATTTAATACTACTTATGATCTTTTTTTTTTCTAATTTTTAATACAATAGAGCATGTGGTGATTATTGTTGTGTGGTGATTTTTATTGAGTATATGTGATTTTTTTTTTAATTTTATAGTTCATTAATATTAGACTCTTAGTATTTTGCACTCATTAATTCACTTAGCACAAAAATTATAAAACTTAAGTGGAAACATGGCACTAAATTAGCCCACAATTGAATTCTAATTTAAAATCTAATTTTATTTTCACTTATTTTTTACTTTAATTTGATATAAATATACATATATATATATATTTGACCACTAAGCCATGACTTTCCCTTATGAGTTGGCAAACTTTATGAATACTAGTATATAATCCGTGCATATGCATGATACAATTAAAAACAACACAATTACACATATATGAATTTAAATTATACCTTGTTTAAGTCATAGATATATACATGGTTTTTACTCTTTCTTTCTTTCTTTCTTTCTTTTCTTCTTCTTCTTCTTCTTCTTCTTCTTTTTTTTGGCTATACACATGAGTTTACACTTTTTTAGTGGTTTTTTTTTTTTTGGTTTATTTATATTAGATTTTTCATCTTTTGCACAACATTAACTCACCTAGAAATTTTAAATATATTAAACAGGACACATTGCGCAAAATTAGTCTACAATTAGAATCCAATTTGAAATCTAATTGGATTTTCTCTCAATTGATAAAAAGTCGTATGATTGTGCTTTAGGAATTAAGTTGCATTTATCACTTTGTTTGTTTTAAAGTAAAATATTTTCAAGCATACAATATTTTACATGTAAAAAAATTTATTTCTAAAATATTTTCAGTGAAATATTTTCAGATGTTTGGTATGTTATGTAAAAATTTTCAAGTAAACTACCAAAATCGATGTTTCAACCATTGGAGTCGTAGGTCTGGTGACTAAATCATAGGAATCGGCAGTCAAAACGATGTCTTCGATGACTAAATTGCTAACACCAGTCACTAAAACGACGGCTCTAACTACCTAATCATCACCTAAATAGTGTCTTTGATTACCAGACTACCGGCTGCCCAACCCACTGACCTGATGACCTAGTCTCTATATATTTTGTATAATGTGTTACTAAAATTTTAAAGGTAAAACATTTTAAAATTTTTTATAAAGGAATTTATGGTTAATGGAAAATATTTTACAAATTTGACCACATTTTACATGCAAACAAACACCTAAAAAAAAGAAAAATATTTTACTTTAAAACAAACAAAGAGTATATATCTTAGTTGCAACAATGGGTATTCAAAATCCAATTTCAAAGCATTTATTAGCGGTGATTATTAAGGAAAAGTTAGACATCTAAAACAATAGGATTAAAATCTCTCTCTTTTTTTTTTCTTTTTTTTTTCTTTTTTTTAAGAGTTTCAGCTATAGCGTCTACTCTTGATGATAGCTCTTTATCATCAAACCAAGACACCGATCAGTTTTTGGTACAAACGGGAATTGAACCCTAGGTCTCTTATTCAACCATCAGAGACTTTACCAATTGAACAAACTAGAACCCACATCAACGTCTCATTTAGTATATGCAAATCCTTAAAACTTAATCCAAAAATTCATCCTCCATTTTTTAAACATATTTACAAATATATTTTCCTTGCCTTCAATCCAAATGGACCACTAAAAAAATATTCGATATACGCATGGAAGTGAAATTAAGTTCCACAAAATATAAATAAATAAATAAACTAAGGATATTTTTTTAATATATATGATAGGATTTGAACAAATAATGTTGGATTTATAATAATTTCTTCCATCAATCATTATGCCAAGATATCGATTGCTTTCTGCTTTCTCAATTGTATTTTTCACTCCTTTGCCCAATTTAGATAATCTGCTACCAATGCTCTTAAGTTTAAATTATATAAGTATGCACATTAAAATGTGAGTTTAATAAGGTTTTGATTCTCAAATATAATTCATTAATGAGTGACCATTTATTGCAAAAAAATTAACTTATATAATTAATGGATAAATAAATTACAAATGTTATTATGTTTTTTTTTTCTTTATTAAAATTGTAGGGATAAGGGCCCAAAATTGTGTCTTGGGCCTTGAGCCCTATCCGAGGACATTGGCATGTCCGAGGAGGGACAAATAGTCATGAGGGATTCCAGTTCAAGGTCTCTTGAGTTAGAAATGAGTAGAAGGCCGTCCGAGGAGGAATTTCTCCTCGGCCATGACAAATATAGCTCAAATACTTATTCCAACGACGAAAATGATCTTCATAGAAGCTCCAGTGTTAGAGGCATGCCTCACAAACACACGAGAAAGAAGGAAACCCAAAAGTATCTAGGGAAAAGCTACTACCTCTGCATTAAATGCACTGCAGCTACTTTTCTGGCCGCATTTATGTGAATAAGACCCCTGAACAGTGCTTCCTTGGCTACTGCAACTCACAGAGAGTCAAAAGAGGTGTCTGATAGGACAAGCACTCGAGTAGTAGCTGGGATAATTGGCAACTGGAGGGCCGAGATTACCAGGAAAGATATATATAATGTGAAAGACTCCTGAAGGAAAGGGGATCGAAAAAAGAGGGAGAGAACACTGTAGCGATCATAGTTGCATTTGTAATCAGTTCTATTAATTTACACCAAGATTCACCTCCTCGAGCAGGGAATTTATTCAGTCCTTTTTGCCTTGTTCTTGCTTGATCATATTTTAAACCCATACTAGCCGTTGTTAAATTCATTAGGGCTTAGTTCTTTAACCCACTCTCTACAAATTTATTGTACTGGGCTCACTAGGCCAACATCCCACACATCCTAGACTTAGGCCACAAATCTTGTCCTTACAAAAATAAACCTAACCTTAATTGATAGGTGAAACACAAAAATTGCATTTATTGTTTCTTGTTTAGATTTTTCCAATACTCATTTTCCCACATTTCCACTTCCTTTATTGATTTATCCTTTCTCTTGAGAAAACCTTGTAGTGACGAAGGATCATAAGGAGGAGGCAAGGTGCATGGGGTTAAATCACTGGGAGACTTAACCATGGATTCAACCATGAATTTCTCCCATGTACCTTTCGCAGGGCAAGCCATCATTTCTGAACATAGCTCAACTGCTCCTTGAGGTACAGATGGTTTGAATTTCAAGAGCTTTGCATATTCATTTAACAAATGAAACATGTAGTCATATATGTAGTCCATCTTTAGATCCTCTTGTATGAAGTTGCTTGCTGCCTCTCCTATGGCTTGAGCCTACCAATTTTGTAAAAATAAAAGAGTGGAAAATATAAATCATTTTGTTAATAAGAATTTAAATTACTGAATAAAGTGAAAGCATTTTCAAAAACTTAAAAGGTGAAAATAGGGGTATACATTATACATGAGTCTAGTTGAATCATAACAAAGATACTAGTCAATAACCCAATGCACACAAAAAACGTTTAACAAAATATGATATTTTTTCTCTTTTATTTTATTTTTTTCTAAATATGAGATTTGATAATCATGATAATTATTAATAGACATATATGAAATTATATATTAATATAATATATTAAGATTCTAATAAAGATAAAGGGTTTAAATATGAAATAAAATTAAAGTAACTTAAAAATACATACATTAAATGAAGTGTAAAATTGTTATGCTTTAAAAACTAATTTGGCATTATATTATGAGATCAACAAAAAGTCAAATGGTTTCGGTTTTATATGTATCATAGATTTTTCAACCCAACCAACTTGCTCAAGTTGAGAAATCTCAATCTAACCCATAATAGTTTAAAACTAACCCAACACAACCAAACTTGTAGGAATTGGGTTGGGTCATTGAGTTTGGACAATTTTGTTGGAACTAATAAAAAAATTTATGCTTTCATTCAACTATGCAAGTTCATTATTTAATAGATAATTCTAATTTATATTATTAGGACTAATATTCAAGTGTCATCAAACTAAGTCCCAAAATATCAAAATAATTTAAAGTAATTAACTTAACCTAAGTCTCATAATCTAAAATAAATCGAACATGAAATTTTAAATTACATATTTTTATTAAAAAAAATTAATAGTGTAGCTTTGGTAAGGTTACTTACGGTTGGAAATTTTTTCAACTTGAATCCCACCCAACTCAAGTTTGGAAAAAAGAAAAGAAAAAGAAAACAAATCAAGTTATCAACCCATGAAATACAATTCAAGTCGTTGGGTTAGATTAGTCTGTTAGATGGTGGATGCACACCCCTTAGTGAAAACATTTTGATAATATGAGAGAGACAGAGAGACCTTTTGTGTGTGATTGTTGCCCCATTCCACAGCAAATTTAAGAGAGGTGCACTTGCTATTATCCCTAATGGGCCAGTAGTGCTCCAATGGCACCATGCCTCTAATGAAGAAATCATAGTAACGAGGCCTTATGAGCAAGGTCATCGAGTCGCATGCTAAAATGTACTTCTCACTTACAGACCATGCCCATCCCTCTACATAAATCTTATATCTGACACAAATTACACTTTTCTCAATCAAGAAGGGGAAAAATAAGAATAGTTAAAATGGAAATAAAATAGTTCACTTATCTTGTTTTTATAACTACCTGTGAGTGCATTGGTCTTCTAAATTTGATTGTTTATAACCCTGTTTAGATTCTTGCACCCAATCCTGAAATTATAGCACATCATACGAGAAACATTATAATGCAACATGTATACAATAGGAAAATGATCAACATTTGTGAGTAAATGAGAAAATTGTGCATTAACCTGTGTATATAGGCGAGTGTTCCAATCATCTTTGTTTGAGACATTGCACTTCAAAAGGTCATTTCTAGTTGGAGCCACACTTGGATTCCCTTTCCAATAGGCATAGGGTACTCTGTCCTTCCATTTAGTTCTTGAGTTGCCTTGTTTTATGTCCTCCAACAAACTTTTCCACGGCCTTATATTGATCTCGGCCCTAACAAAATTAAGTCAAGCCAATGTAAAAGTTAAATTTCCCCACCCAAAAAAAAAAAAATTGCTCTTTTAAATTTATATTTTTCTCTAGTCCTCGGTATATTATTAGATTCAAGAAATAACATATTAGCCATGAAATGAAGAGGATCACATTTCCCTTTGGAAGTTTGATCCTCTTTATTCAAAATTTGGCCAATGTAATAAGCATGATTGATTTACGTACCAGCCCCAAAAAGACCAATCAGGGAACACAATATCCAAACTCCACCCATCAGAACAGTAACGAAACAATGGAGGTGGGCCCGCATTTGGGCCCCGAAAGTCCTTAGATCGAACGACAGGGCGATCATCACAATCAAACATGAGTTCCAAGTCAGGCAATCTCCCAGGGTACAACCTTAGTAGCTGCAAAATGCCCCACAAGCTGAACATGTCTCTTGTCTGTATCGACTGCCTATACTTCTCTACGTAGGCCTTACCGTCTACGATCACAAGCCTGAAATGCGCAGTCTTGCGGGCCCGCTCCACCATGTCTCTCGTGATTCCTGTGTGCTTCCAGTGCCGTAGATCTTCGTGGATCCAACGGAAGTATGATAGGCATGTTTCGTTTGATGATGATATTGGACGGTCAGGATTGTGTTTTGTTGTTGTTGGGTAGTAGTTTATTGGGCAGGTCTGTGTTTCGTTTCCTTTTGTGCATTTCAGTGGGAATTCTTGCTTCTTTAGTGATTTTTCTGTGGTCCTTATGATTGGTTTATCAGTGGAAGAAGAACTACCTGAAAATATGGACTGCAAAGCACAAATATAATAAATTATTGGTTTAGCAACTTTATTCTAAAAAAGTATGATGGCAATGAAATGAATGAAGATTAATAATTTAAAACAATTAGTCGACCCATGCATCATGACAATATATAATAATAATTTTTTATGTTGTAATGGGTTATAATGTATAATTTATTTTCTAAAATTTATTGAAGAAATTTGTTTTTAAAAGTATTTTCTATTCATCTATCTCTAGATTTTCTAGTCTTTACAAATATATTATTCTATTATTTTGGATTTTTTTTTTTTTTTTTTTTTTGAGAAACTTGAGTGTGATTGATTGTTTTTTTTTTTTTTTTTTTTTTTTTGAGAAACTTGAGTGTGATTGATTGATATTATTCTTTTTTGAAATTTTTATATTCTTCAAATTTTTGTTATGGTGTGTTATGTTTTCCTTTATTTTTGGGTACAAACTTTTTTATGTTTCAAACTTTTCATTCTCATAAAAATATTATCATGATAATCAAATCTCATTACAAATTTACAATTGATATTACTCAAATAATTAATAGGTAAATTCGAATATATAATCATATAAATTATATTTTGATATAATTCGAATATATAGTCATATAAATGAGCTAGGTGGCTCCGCCCCTGGTAAGAACTCCAACTGAATCCTCTAATTCCCATTAATTTAAGATATGTTCCATTTAAAAATTAATAAATGTCATTAGTTGTACATTCAGCAAAAAATGAAAGGAACTAGTGGGAATCCTTTTACATAAATTATTATTATAATTGGCATGAGTAATGCACTCCTGGTATTATAAACCATCTAAACTCTTTGTTTAAACAGGTGTATATACATAATCTCTTAATAATTAAAGGGAAAAACTTTTGTTCTAGAAATCATGACCACTACATCAACCACTCTCTTGATCATGATGTTGTTGATTAAAAAATTAATCATTCAGTCAGTGCTAAGATGACAAGGATGAGAACTTATTGCAGCACAAGAAGGGCTATTGGGCCGTGGTCTATTAAAATTTGAACTTAGCCCATTGAATGGACTTGAACCCGAATAGGGTGACGAAAATAGGGAACAAGTTTGATGAGGTGTGTTACATATGTAATACTATCATATATCACATAACAAACTTAGGATAGTTTATTATAGATAAAAACTTTATTGTTTAAGTTTCAAGAAATAAAAATTCTTCTCGTCAAAAAAAAAAAATTTAAAATTCTATTCTACATAAAATTTCCAGAAATTTAACATTTATTTTGATTTTTATCATAATTTTATGTTTTAACATAGTATAACTTACACACTACATTCGATAATATTAATAAAATATTTTTCTTTCTTTTACATATATATTTTTTAATTAATCCATGAATCATACAAGAATATTACTGCTAGTTAACATAAAATTTTAATAGACGAATACACATAAACTAGACAAACTAAATTTGAGAAAAATTCCAACTTAGAGATTTATTTATTTTTACTCCGAAAAAATAAAAAAGAGATTTATTTATTAAAAATATATACAGTATTTGCCTCACTGCAAAGATTAGGTTCATTATTTTTAGAGAATAAAAGTCTCAAATAAAAAAAAATTAGGATCTTAGGGTTTGGAAGTTTTTAGGGAATTTTATAGATGAAGAAAATAAGCACAAAGAGTATCGTAGTCTTGCTTGTAGGAAATACAATTACACAAGATAAAGATAAAAATACACCACCACCCCCCCCCCCTCCCCCCCCCCCCCCCCCCCCCCCCAAAAAAAAAAAAGATTCTAATTTATTAAGAAGGATTTGCAAAGGCATCAATTTAGGCTAGGCGATCGACTTAACAAACCTTTTCTATTGCCATCAAAATTTATTGTTACCAATATAGAATGGTAGGTCAAATGTGTAAGTTTTGCTAAGGCTGATGACAAAAGATTGCAAGGAATAAGAAGAAAGACTTACAACATCAATCCAGCCTAGAAATACCAAAGCACTGACAAGGAGGAAGAAGAAGAAGATCAAGCTAGCTGTTGTAACTCTCTTCTTTAATGGTCGCCAGCCAGTTCCACTGTGATGCTTGTGAAGGCCTCCATTATAGAACATATTAAGTTGCTTCTCATTATTCCTTTTCATAGTGCTTTTGATGGAAATTAACCTTAAAAACCAAAAAAACTTAACCTATGTTACATATCCAGAGAACTTTCATACAAAAAAGCAAGTCCACAGAACTAACCTCAATTCTTAGTCTGTGTCTTAAATATACCCACATGCTATGTGTGATTGTGTGAAGGTGAAACTCCTCATTCTCTCACACACAAGAACAAACGTACTTACATGAAACTTGTGATTCCTTGATTTTGAAGGGATTTTCACGTTTCTTGTCCATAATTTGCTCCCCAATTGCATGTAAATTTCCACCAAAATAAGGACTCTTTTAAGTCTCAGCTTAAGTGGGGACAAAATTGGGAAGTCCGGGACACTTCATCGAAAGTGTTAAATCACTTGCTAGTCCAAAATTATCCCTCACACTGTCATAAAGAGCTTATAAAGTAGTTGACTATTCTTATGGCAGTTCAGTCTTTTTGATGTTGAGTCGGCCCTAATTGAAGTGTTCAACTGATAGCGACTAATTTAGCCATTATCATTGACCTAATTAACCAAATTGCTCTCCCCAACACCATAGACTACAACTGAAGTAGTGGTCATATGTAAAAAGGTCAATTCCAATCTCCCTAGCCCATTGGCTTCTTAGCAGAAGATTGTTGACTAGCAGATCTGGTGCATTTGGGTATTTGATAAAACGTTGTATATTGCGGCCTAGGAACTGAGTTGTACTTATAAATCTTAGTTGAAGTAATGGGTATTCAAAATCCAATTTTGAAGCATTTAGTTGCAGTGGGTTTTAGAGAGTTTTTTCGTTGCTGTAGTTTCTGTTGGGTTAAGTAGATCATGTTGTAACTAAATTCTCCCTAACATATATTCAGTCTTTCTGTTTCAATAAACTTAGTCTTCTAGATGTTTTAAGAACTACTTGTATGGTTGACTGTAGTTCTTTGTTTTAGATTATTTTAATAATATTGAAGTTTATAATTAAAAAAAAAATAAGAACTCATAAGTTTAAGTGTCATATTATATTAAGGTCATAATTAACTCCGAAGATGTTATTTGCTGAATAAATAATATCAATGTTAATGACAATAACAATAAGTAATCACAACATAATTCACAACGAATTTCAATTAGACAACAAAACTATTAGCATTACTTGTGTTAATGGTTGCGTGCCAAAGTGACTTGGTTACCAAAATCCCTTTGACAATTGTCATACGGTACCTATTCATTGTATGTTCTTTTCCTACAACACATCTAATTCTACCAAATTAGGTTGATTTTAGGTCAAATTCGACAAATGGTAAATTAGAGCTTCACCTACCGTACAACATTGAATTGTTCTCCCTTGAGAATAGTTTAATTTGTATATTTGGCAGCGTAGGATATAATTGCAGACAGTATTGTACCTCCCAGGCTAAATAACTCGGTTGAGCTGCATTTTATCTTTTCCTTTAAAATAAAGCATAGTGCGACAATCCACTCCCATTAATGTTTAAAAATATCCAGCTCAATTATGAGCTTGGTTATTCATAAACACATGGCACAAAATGATCTAAGAAAGTTATTTGAAAAACTCATAGTTGACCTTCATCTGATGAATTTTTCATCTGTAAGCTCAAACTTTTGAGTTAAATGGTATCCCTATCTGTAATATTAAGACCTCCATCAAAATCTTCCCAGCACTTACCAGAGCTCACAATGAGCATGGACCAAGTGAAAGGGATTCCTGAGTGATTTAGAGATGACCAAATTATGGGGGCTCAATCTTGTTGTGGGCCTTACTAAAGTGATATCACCCAATTATATAAAATAAGACATGATTTTAGTGTCTTGTTGAAATACATTGACATTGTTATTAAAATTGAGCAGACTCTATGCTTGCTATGTCATAATATATATATATATATACACCCTATGGAGAAAGGGAATTCATTTGGTGCAATTAAATAAAACACCCCAAAAGTATCTCATTTTGGAATGTAGAATTATTTTTATACTGAACATCAAGTGCTCCCACTCAGCTCAACATGGTTAAGACCCTGATTAGCAAGCTAACTTCAAGAAAAAAATCACTATCCACCATTTTTTTTAATAGGTAACGTAAAATATTATTAAAAATAAGGCCAACCCGATTACATTGAGGATGTACTAGCTATCTACCATCTTATAGTGTAACTGTTTTTGTGTAAACTCTCCAGCAAGCTACATGCCCTTGATAAAATTTAGATACAATACCTTAAATACAATACCTTAAGTACAGTACATTAGGTTCTCTAATTGAATTCTAACACTTGTTTGTTTTGAATTTAATTGTTCTTAAAAAGGATAACACTATTCTTATCTTATTGGTCAATGCAACTAAAAATTTGAATTTAATTAAGAAAAACCTAATATAGTGCACCTAAAGGACTATACAAAAGTTTAATTCTTTATCAAATCAAAATCAGTTTATACTCAATACCCCCATAGTATTGCCACGTGGAAGATCAACCTAGAACGCTTTTGACTTTTTACTTTTAGGGTAAACAATACGTAACTCATAAAACAATCCATTGAAATATTATTGAACCAAGTGGCACGGCACATGTATAAACGCAAACAGCTAATCAGAATTCTTGCTTCCTTGGGCCCCCAAACCAGGCTGTCAGAGACGACCCAAATTAGAAAAATAGTCACACTCGATAATAAATAAATAAATAAACTAAAAAATATGGTGTATTTTTCACTCAAGCTATTCATGTGCAGAAGATGCTAAGCATCACCAGATTATTACTAACAATTAAGCATTCGATTATTGCAGCAGTATGAACAAATGAATATTATAATTGGTGTTCATCTCTCTAAACTTAGTCCTGAGTCTATACCAATGTCATTAGCTGAAATTCAAAAAGTTAGCATGGATACAATTGGTGCACTAGGAACAAGTACAAAGTGAAGACTAGAAAAAGGCGTCAAGCAGAATAACATTGGTATAGACTTGAAGAATAACAATTGGTATAGACTCATAAATAAACTGGAAGAATAACAATTGGTGCTCTTCCATTGGAACCATTCACCGATGCCATAGACTCGTCTATGACCTGGGCCGATGACACAGCTTAGCAACAACAAATGAACATCCGCACCATTCATACTCATAAATAAACTGGAAGAGCAGTTGTAACATTGCAAGCAGTGACCTTAGGTTCCTCACCTTTTTGTCTATCTGCTTTCATACTCTGAATGGCCTGAAAGAAAAAATGAGACTGCAAACTTCCATTTTGCATTGAAGGCAGGGTTATGCACTCACCAATTCATCTAGAACTATTTATCATCTCACCAGCAATTAATTTAGAACAATTTACCATCTCTCACTAATGTGCTAACAGAATTGCAGAGTAAGTAGCACATATCTCACCTTATTATCTGAAAATGGAGAAGGCTTCATAGTCCTCCGGTTTCAATAGCCAATTGCTAAATGGCGGTCTTCCTTTAAAATTTTTTGAAGTCAAGTTGTATTCCTGAGCCCTCTCCTGGAAAGGGATTATTATGTGAAACCAGTTAAAAGATGATAGGTGATATACACCAGTTGATACCAGCTAGCTGAAATCCATTTTTCACATCTTCAGATACAGCATATCAATAAAAATGCTAAACCACCAATACATTTGTTTATTTTTTTGTGGGTCTAAATTGCCAAGTACATTTACTTGAATTTACATCTCACAATTTTAGGATGCAGCTTATGGAACCTTCACTTGTCAAAAAATTACATAACTGATCACATGCTTGCTGCTTTTGTCTCTCATTCACACATGCACATTTCGCTACATATTTTTATTAACAAAATTTTCTTCACAGAGTAAACATGTTTTTGTAATTAGGCAACAAACTTAGGAATATTGTATCTCTGGCATTCTTAACAAAAGTTACCTCTTTAACATCTTGAGTCTTAAATATGTAGGATAAGGGATAAAATAATGAGAAAAATTATTGAAATAAATTCAGGTGAAATTTGAAAATCAACTCCTTTTTACACATATCCCCATTGATGCAGCCTAAATGCTTCAACTAACTATATTCCTATAAATATTTACAATCCAGATAAAAGAAAAGAGATCGGTACAAAATATAGAGATGTTAGCAAAATTTGAATACAAAAGCCTAATTAGTAATTTTGTATTTCAAAAAGTGAGAAGATTGGATTTTAAATTAATAAAAATATATATAAAAAGTTCAAAAGATATTATTTATTTGATATTTAAATATAAGAAAATGTATCAAATTGTATTGAGCCTGGTTTGCCAAAATAACTGAAGACAACATTTTCTTTTTGTTAAAAAATCCTGAAATTACCTCATCATCTAAATAACATAATAGTCAATCAAAAACAGTCTGCAGATCAACATGCAGAAAATTAAAAATATTACCTTGAGTGCTCGATAAGAAATCTCATTGGCTGGATCTTTGGTTTGGCATTCATGTCCTAGTGACAAGAAAATCTCCAATAATCGCTTTCTGTGCAATAATAGTGATGATGGTGATTATGCTATTTCTACAGGTGAATTTTGTTCAAGCATATTATAAACTTACTTGCACAGAGAGGACTCAGTAGATGGAGAAAGTGCTCCTTTGGCAGAGGTTCCTTGCTTTCTTCCAGTGGTTCCGAGAATGACTTCATGCAAACCAGCTTTATTCCAACAAATCGAATACCTGACAATCAAAGCACGCAGAAACATTTAGCAACCAAACAATTATAGCATAATGTGAACAACTATAACTGGTCAAATTTAACTGAAGTACCCGCATGTTAAAGTGCTCAAAGCTGTTTCAGAATGCTGAAACTCCTTTGGTGGTATTGGGGCTGCCCAGAATTGTGGCTGCCAGTGTAGTTAGAGTAATGTTGTCATAAGCCTGCTTATTTTCCATTTCACAGAGATAATACTCACTTTACAGACCTGGTTCACCTGAAAGGGGCTCATTAACTCACTTGAAAATGGTTGGACTCGATCATATATAGCTCTTTTCAAGCAATCCTCTAAGAGAAACTTTTCAGGACTGTTAGGGGATCCCCCAACAGTAACAGAAGAAAGGTAAACAGGTTGAAGAAAGTAGGAAAGCAGAGCCCCTGAAATAAGAGAATGAATGACCTTTTTATTTTATTCCCATAATAATAGTGCCCAAAAATTTATAAAATTATAGTAAGTAAAACCGTAAACACTTGCCAAAGTGTCTATAACAAGAAAAGAGAAAAACAGGTGATACAATCCTACAAACATGTATGCTCATCTAATACAGCAACAGCAACAACAACAAAGCCTTAGTCCCAAATTTTTAATGTTGGCTATCAATCCTCAACATATTAGTCAAGGATATATGCATGTATTTTACGATTCTAAAATTAACACGTTTTACACTGGTGCGCACACACACAATCATACAATTTAGATTATAGTAACTATTAAATTATTAATGAGATTAAATGGTATCAAGATACTATTTTTAAATTTAAAGAACATCAAAGCCTTAGTCCCAAAATTTTGGGGTCGGTTATGGATGCTCAACAGACTAATCAAGGTAGCAACATGTATCCTTTTTCCTTAATTCTATTATATTCAAAGTCATACTCTCTGTTACCTCTTTAATTGACATGTATTTTTTTACACTTCTATTACAGTTTTTTTAGGTTTTCCTCTATCTTTTTTCATTCCCTTGACTTGAATTTACTCACTCTTACTCACTAGTGCATAATCCGCTCTCCTATGCACATGACCAAAGTCCATTTCAAGTGACTTTCACTCATCTTTTCATCAATAGGGGGTCACACCTATCTTTAAGCAAAACAGAAAGCTAATAATTATCTATGCTTGAACATGGGATCACAGTTAGTTATTAAAGGACAAACCTTGAACTCCCACAACATTCCAACGAGCTATCTTGTCAGAGCAGCTAACTGACAATGTTGTATCACCACGGCCAGGCTTTCTTTGAACCGAGCCAAAAAGTTTTGGAGCATCACCTGAAAATTAATCCACTTATACTCTAGATTCAGATAAAATAGTTAGTAATAATTCTTCTCGTAGAAAGACACAATTGCTACAAGTATGTCATAAAACAGAACTCTGTTATGAAAATATCGAAAGCAACACAAGAAGATGAAGAAGGAAACCATGTAATTTGAGAAACTAATAACCAAATGATCAGCCCTCTAATAGCCTGTTTGGATGTTTAAAAATGGAGGGGGAGTAGAGTAGAGGGAGGGAGAGTAATCCAATTACTTTATTTGGAAGTTTTTTAAGAAATGAGGGGGAGGAGTTTGGAGGGGTTTGGAGGGGTTTCAACTCCCTCTAGCTCCCCATTTTTAATTCTCCCAAATTGGAGAGATTTGGAGGGAGAGTAGAGTACATAAACTATTGACCAAGTAAATTACCTAATTTACCCTTATTATATTAACAAAATTACACAAGGGGAAGAGCTAATTACTCCCTTCCCCCTTACTAATTTTAAAAACATCCAAACAAAGTGGAGGGGAATCATTCTCCTCTACTCTCCTCCTCACTACTCCCCTCCCCTCTACTCCCCTCTACTCTCCTCCCTCTCTAAACTTCCAAACAAGCCATAAATGTCACAAGGTAGAGGTAGAATGAAGGAACTTTCATCTCATAATGTTGCTCAAAGTTTAACAGTGCTCTCTCTAGTGATATCCTGGTTCTTGATTTTCATTTTTTATTTTTCTCTTTTGGTAAATAGATACATTAGTTTTTCATCATAAAAGAAAACGACAATATAATATTACCACTTTACAGCATATCTGGGACTTACCACCATACCCTTCTACTTCACTAAAGTAATATAAAAGTTGTAATTCAGGATGAAAATGGCAATCTTAAGTTTGATTTGAATCACAATGATTACTAAATAACAGCCACACATTTATCCACAATAAAATAGATACAATGTGAAAGAGGCAACAGCCAAGAATTCCCTAAGACTAGAAGTGAGGTAACATGAATAACCCAAACAAGAGGTAACATCCAAGTGAGTTAAGAAGAGTTCGGTGAGAAAGAGGAAGAAAGGAGAGGATAACTAAAATACTAATCTCACCATTATTCTTTACCGAATCCTTCAAGGTCCATACCCTTCTACTTCACTAAAGTAATATAAAAGTTGTAATTCAGGATGAAAATGGCAATCTTAAGTTTGATTTGAATCACAATGATTACTAAATAACAGCCACACATTTATCCACAATAAAATAGATACAATGTGAAAGAGGCAACAGCCAAGAATTCCCTAAGACTAGAAGTGAGGTAACATGAATAACCCAAACAAGAGGTAACATCCAAGTGAGTTAAGAAGAGTTCGGTGAGAAAGAGGAAGAAAGGAGAGGATAACTAAAATACTAATCTCACCATTATTCTTTACCGAATCCTTCAAGGGTTCACTTGTGGAATTGTCAAGATCACCCAAACATGATTGTGAACCCCTTTCTCTTGGCAGGTTAGTTTTAAGAGGAGACAATGGACAATCAAGTGATGCAGCCCCACCTACAGGAAACAAGAGAGTATAACCAGAATCGAAGCGTGTCTGAAGAGTTTGGTAAAGTTTTAGTTAATGAATTAACCAAAAAGAAATAATTTTTCTATATGTCAGAATTAAAAACAAAATAAATTAAACATCACTAAGAATTACATGGTAGTTGTGATATGTAGAGGTGTAATTGCCAGCCCGGTTTCATTTTGTATTTTCCTTGGCCTGGATTATCTGTGTCTAATTGAAAGGGCAAGCTGTTGATATCACCACCTTGCAATATTGTGCTTCCATCAATATGCTTTTGCTTATTATAAAATTGAGTAAGACATTGAATCTGTGCATAGAAAAACCTGGTGCCATAGACATAAGAAAAAAGAAATCCTTAAAACCCCAATACAAGTACCTTAAAAACTAAAGAGAAATTTCAGCTTTACTTCTTACACAACCTCTAAATTGTAAAAATTCACAGCAGAGAGCCCACAAGAACAAAAGTCCATTACACAAAAAAGTAAGTACAAAACAGGTGCAGTTGGGGTCAGTCGCCCATAGGTATACTGGCTAGATGCGAGTACAAACTCCAAAGGGGCTCTTCTTTAGAAAGGTTCCATACGTTAACAGTAAAAGGTATAACAATCTTCGATTATGCAATATTAATTTATTTTTCAAATGTAATGTATGACAATTGGTTAAAACAAAACAAAGCCTTTGTTGCAAAACCATAGTATCATCTAAAATTGTAAAAAGTTCCAAAGCAGAGAGCCCAAAAGTTGGAAGTCCATTACTACACAATAACTAACAATCTTCAATTATGCAATATATTAATTCATTGTCAAATGTAAAAGGTAACGGCATTTGGTTAGAACAAAAACAAAGCTTTAGCTTTAGTTTCTTCCGCAAATAGTAAAAAATGCAAACAGCACAACATGGTACAACAAAACTAATGAAGCAGCAATCAAACAAGAGCAAGTGCAAGTAGTAAAAGAGAGATAGTGTACCTGAGCAAAGCTCTACGTGCAATAATTTCAGCGTGCGAGTCATTGAGAATATCACCACGAGGGCTCAAGAGAGAGCGGCCTATACACTTGGTCCCAGTTCCCAATGCCACAACTTCCAACTCATCTGAAAATCAAATCACCACATAGCATAAGAAATTCGAACACTTTGGCAAAAATGGGAAAACTCTGTTTTGGTTTGTTAATTGTGAGAAAGCAAAAGGGCTATACCTTGAGAAGGAGAGGAGAGGAGAAAAGCAGCCAAGACAGTGACTTCACGTCCCTGAGGCTTTCCTTTCTTTGGGAGAGACTTGTATACAGACAACACTTTGTCTGAAACTTTCTCTCCCCACTTCTTCTCTGCCTCTGCCTCCCCTGCCTCTGCCTCTGCCTCTGCCTCTGCCATCAAACTTCAAAGCTCAAAGCAAAATCCAGCAGTGTCTCATTTTCTCAAAGGCATGAGACTTTCCTATTACCCAGATGATGATTGTAAAGAACTTCATTTTGGGCTAGACCAGGTCTTGTCAAGCACAAGGTCGAGCCCATTATCAAATACCATCTTATGAGGAGAGCCCAAACCATCTTGGGCTAGATCAAGTCTTCAAAATTTGTTCTAATGATTTTTTTTTTTACTCAAATGGTAGAAAAGTATATTAATCAAAGGAAACAAACAAAAGAAAAACAAAAAGAAGCCCGGCCCAGGAGCTTTACAAGCAAAGGACGGCCCAGAGAAAAACAATGGACCTATAGCTCCAGAAACCTCCAAGGCCTTTTTTCTATTTTCTTTTTTTCTTTAAAAAACAAAACCATGCATGAATACAACGTAAACGTAAACATCATCTTTGGGGGAGAGACTTGGCTGGTCTCTGGCATTCTTCAAGTGAGGAGTCTGCCTACTTGAAAATCTCGCACGGGTGGGTTTGAACATGCTTGAACTGGAAGCAGTTTCGGGCGTTCCACAACGACCTTGAAGTTATGGCCCACAGCCCAAGGTCCTTTCCGCCAAGCCTGTGTACCATATGTCGCGCACAGTAGTGGTGCCATGTTGAGTTCAGGGTATTCCCAAAAACACTTGATCTAAAAAAAAATTATACATAATAATTTAAATTTGTTTATTTGTTTACTTTAAAAATAAAAAGTCTTTTTTTTTTTTTTTTTTTTGGAGGCAGAATTTGGGATAGTGGCAGGAGTCCTCCAAAAGTGTTTTTTTTTTTTTTAATTTAATTATTAGATAACCCTTTTAGTTTCAGCCAAAAGATAAATAGTTAAATACTATTAAATAGTAAAAAAAAATTGCAAAGCTTTTTAGATAATCAATAAGACATAGTTCGATAAAAAATTATAACCAAAAAACCCACAACAATGAACATAAATAGAGAGAGAGAGAGAGAGAGAGAGAGAGTGAGATGAGTAAAAAATTGAAGGTGGCCTTTGATAATTCTTTGAGCTGGTGGATTACTCATGAAACTTCGAACTTCACAATGTTCACATATTTGCAACACAATTGCACAAAGAGAATGGGTGGCAAGAGTGTGGTGCCTTGTAAGATAGAAGTATAAAACACAGAGGTAGAGAATTTGAAAACTAGGCGCTCTATTTGGGTAAAAAGGGTGGGATTAGGTGTGGTAGCTGAAATATTAAATGGGCACCAAAAAAATATTGACACGTTTTTTTTCTTTTCTGGCAAATAGTGTCCTTTAGGCAAAAATCTAACATTAGCTAACAGTTAAAAATAGGAGTACCACTTTTTTTTTTTTTTTTTTTAAAAAAACACATTGTTAAAAAAAGGCGGACATTCTAGCCTTTTGCCCCTAATTATTTTTTTATTTAGCAATTTGCCCCTATTTCGAAACTATATAGGGATATGCCCCTGTTTCAATACTCGATTATCCTAAAATCGAGTTTCAATGACATACTCGATTTGTAGAAAATCGAGTTATGCCCGATCAAACTTAAAAAAAAAAAATAATAATAATAATAAATAAATTTGCATGTAACTCGAGCTTAGGGAAATCGAGTTCCATGCAAAAAAATTTTACAAGTGTGATTGCCCAATATTCAGGGAGACCTATAGCGGCGTTTTTAAGCCCTATAGTGACGTTTTTAAGCCCTATAGTGGCGTTTTTCTGGAAAAATTTTTTATACCAGGTTTCAGTGGCCCTATAGCGGCGTTTTTTAATCTCTATAGTGGCGTTTTTTGGAAAAAAATTTTATACCAGGTTTCAGTGGCCCTATAGCGGCGTTTTTTATCCCTATAGTGACGTTTTTAAGCCCTATAGTGACGTTTTGGAACTCGATTTCCATTTACTCGAGTTTCATGAACTTTTTTTTTTTTTTTTAAAGTTTGATCGGGCATAACTCGATTTTAAATCAATCGAGTACTTTAAGTAACTCGAATTTAGGGTCATCGAGTATCGAAACAGGGGCACGCACCTATATAGTTTCGAAACAGGGGCATTTTGCCAATTAAAAAAATGAAAGGGGGTAAAAAAACACAATGTCCAAAAAAAGGCACCCGATCAATAGTATATAAACCATATTGTTCATTTCTTTTCTTTTCATTTTTTTTTTCTTTTGAGGTTTTTTGGTGTACAAAATACAAATTTGTTTTAATTTTAAGAACAATTTTTTTTTTTAATCACAAACTTCATGCTGGCCAAATCTTGAATTTCGGCCGATATTTACTGAAACGTCCTGAAACACTCGAAATAGATCGAAATGACCCGAAATTTTTTCAAAGTGATATAGGAACACCCTAAGTAAAATTCTTGGAGCCGCCACTGGTCGCGTGAGCATGAAGAACTCCTCTGTCACAAATCTGCTCTTTTGCAGTTTACCCCAAACCAAAGCCCATATATTACGAGCAAACGAGAACTCCCACTGAATATGTTGTGTTGTTTCATCTTGCTGTCCACAAAAGGGGCACTTCGGGTCAATCTGCACTTTCTGCCGGGCAAGGTTGGATTTTGTGGGGAGAACATTACAGCACTCCACATAAAGGTCCTAACCTTTGGAGGTACGTTTAGGGACCATAGTTTCTTCCACAAACGCTGATCTTGAGATGCAGACGAGTGTTCCCCAGAGTGAGGGTGGCTGAGCCAGAGGGCCACTTGGTATGCCGTCTTCACTATAAACTCCCAAGACTTATTTTCCTTCCACGTCAACTTATCTCTTGTGTTCAACATGCCCATCCTAATCCTCAAGATGTCTTCTACTGTGGCTCGAGTGAAGGTGGCAGCGAAAATACTCCTGTCCCAATGGTGGGCCTCTTCATTAATCAAGCACATACTCTCAAATCTTGGTCTACCCCGTCTTTGAAACGTTGAGTGTGTGGTAGCCACTTATGAGACCTGATACCAATTGACCTCACATCTCCCACTTCCCATACAGACCCTTCCCTAATGACATCACAAGCTTGCAGCAAGCTCCTCCAAACCATGGACAAGTTCAAGCCTAGTTTAGCTTCCATAAAAGAGTAGCGGGGGAAGTACCTTGCCTTATACACCTAATAGAACAAAGAATGTGTCTCCTTAATAAGTTGCCATGCTTGTTTGGCCAGCATGGCCAAGTTGAAAGCATGGATATCTCGAAAGCCCATTCCTCCTTTCTTCTTCAAGCCACACAACTTACCCCAATTAATCCAATGTATTTTCTTCTCATTCCGAGTTTGTCCCCACCAGTACTTGGAGAGAGCTGAGTTAATCCCATCACAGATAGTTTTAGGAACTTTGAACAAACTCATGGAGTAGGTGGGTATGGCTTTAGCTATCGTTTTGATTAGCACCTCTCTCCCTACCTTCGAGATATGCTTCTCCTTCCATCTTATGACTCTCTTTGCGACCCTTTCTTACAACTCCTTAAAGGTGCTCACTTTGGACTTACCACCCACCATTGGCAATCCTAAGTATTTTTTATAATCCGCCATAACATGTGCTCCCAACATCTCTCTAATTACACCTCTTATCTCTGGCTTAGTATTTCAGCTAAAGAATATAGAGTTTTTCTGTCTATTAATGGTTTGCCCTAAAGCCCCTTCATATAAACCCAGAATGTTGAGAAGGTTCTAACAATCACCAAGTGTAGCTTCGCAGAAGAGCAGACTATTGTCAGCGAAGAGAAGATGTGAAACTTGTACTCCACTCGACATGAAGCTATGGCGTGCAACTGACCTGATACAGTAGCTTGTCGTAACAACAAAGACAATCCCTCGGCACAAAGAAGGAAGAGGTATGGGGAAAGAGGGTCTCCTTGCTTGATCCCTTGGGTTAGGGTGATGTGTCCCCTTGGCTCCCCATTAATTAGGACTGAGTATGAAGCAGTTTGCACCGTTTTCATAGCCAATTCCACCCATTGATCTTGCAGCCTTATTTTGAGCATAATTTGTCGAAGGAACTCCCATTCCACCCGATTATATGCTTTATTAATATCCAACTAGACCACCATGTGGCCAATCTTTCCTTTCCTCCTGTTTCTCATGCGATGGAGTATCTCATATGCCACTGTAGTATTGTCTATAATTAGTCTATCGGGTACAAAAGCGCTTTGAGAGTCAAAGATGACATTTGGTAGGATGGTCTTTGGATTCTTCTGTATGAACACGATGTGGGTATAGTTCATCTTGTGTAAATACCGACTTGAGTGTAGTACTGAAATCACTACCGAGGTTACGTCAAGACCCACGATGTGTCAAAACTTTTGGAAAAAGAATGGTGACATTCCATCCAGGCCAGACAACTATGACGGATGCAATTGAAACAAAGCTACATGTACTTCATCCTCTGAATATGGTAATAGTAGGGACTGCCTCATCCCATCAGTTACTACTTGTTCCACATTGTTTAAGACCTCACTGATATGTGTCGGATTTAAGGTTGTGAACAAGCCCCTATAATACGCTTCCACTATCTCAGCCACTTTATTCTACTCTGTTTGTCAAATCCCATCTTCATCGGTCAACCCCTCTATATGATTCTTCCTCTATCACTGACTAGCTCTTTGGTGAAAGAATTCGGTGTTTTTGGCTCCCGCAGGGAGCCAAATGGCCCGAGACCGCTGCCACCAAAAAACCTCCTCATGATTTAGCAAGTCATTGACTTCCTGATGTACCGAGTTGATTTGGTCCAAGTTGTGTGCATAATCAGTAGTTGACAAGTCCTGGAGTTCCTGTTGTTTTGCACCTAACTTGGTCCTTATATCCCCATAGGCATTACGGCTCCACTATACCAGGTCATTTCGGCATTTTTTTTATTTTTTCAAACAAACAGTACTACATCAAATTACCCCTCAGTTAGGTTTCGATCTAAGAGATCTGAATCAGTTCCTCACAATCTGCATATGCCACCCACTTTTCTTCAAAACACTACATTTTCCTTCTTTGTCTCAACCTGCTACTTCCATGATCAATGTTCAAGGTAATGGGGTCGTGATCCAAGTATGAGGCTGTATGGTGTATTACTCTGGCCATTAGGAACATCTCCTTCCACTTTGAGTTTGCGCAAGCTCGGTCTAGACGTAGTTCTACAAAGTCATCACCAAAGCGCCCATTTCGCCATGTATAGGTGTACCTTTGATACCCTAGGTCAGCCAGGTCACAGTGTAGCAATGCACTCCGAAACTCTTGCATCATGCTCAATGGTTTTGTTAGCCCGCCCCTCTTCTCATCAGACCGAAGGACTTTGTTAAAATCCCTATTGCACACCCATGGTTTCATTATCCACCTTTGGAGATGCCTCATTAGGGCCCACATTTCCTTTTTCCATTGATCCTCAGGGTGGCCATACACCCTAGTGAGTCACTATTGCTCCTACATAAGGGCAAAAATGTATACATCAATGTGGTTAAGAGAAAAGGTTTACGGATCTATCGTGACAGAATCTTTCCACAATAGAGTGATGCCTCCACTTCTTTGAACACTCGGAATAGCTAGCACGGAGTTCAAGCCTATCTCATTTTTTATCGAATCCATTTCTTGTATTGACAGTTTCATTTCCATGAGAAACAAGACTATAGGTCCTTTTGATCTCACCAAGTAGGTGTGTACTTAAACTGCATGGCAATTCCTAAGCCCCTGGCAGTTCCAACTCATGATGATCATTATGCTCGACGGGATTGGACACCAGCCTCCACCGTTGTTGGGATGAGAAAAGACAGTTCTCCTATTTTTTTACTCTTCTTACAGTCACCATCCTTACTTACTTCAGGGATCTCAACCGCTTCTACTCTTTGCCTTTTCTGGCCTACACTAGCATTCATGAGTGGTTCATTTGTGTCCATGTTTTGGTATTAAGGTCTTGGTATTTTCATCCATTTTCTTGTCAAAGTCCCTTGCGGTGAGAGTTCTAGGCACATTGCATGGCCATGCATAGGGGTGGTAATGTCATTTGAGATGACTACTTTACGTGTGGTAGTGTGGTTGTGTCAGAGTCTGGTCCTCTAGCTTCTTTTTTGGGAAAAAATATGATTAAAATCTGGTTCTGTGATTCTCTCCCGTACTTGGTAGGCCAGCGCATCGTCAAAGTTTCCTTCCCGAGGCTTTCCTTTTTGGGTTTCCATGCTCAAAGTCAACTGTGTTCCCCTAAGACTGGGCGGCGCCATTCATGATGGCCCTTGGTTCGTTGGAATGTGCTTTGGCGGGCTACTAGAGCTTCGGTTATTTTCTATCGGAGTTCATTAGCCACCAGCTTTGAGCCATTCTCCATATGGCATCTCTCCCACGTTTGTGCTTGGATTCGGGTGGGTACATGCTCTCATCTCATGACCAAGTCTGCTGCATGCAAAGCACAAACCAACGATACATTCATACTTAAAGGCAACCCACGACTAGTCGCCTTCCGGACTAACTACCAGACCTCTCCGTCATAGCGGTTGAGCCAGTGGTACTTTAACTCTAACCAGGAGAAACCTAGCTTGTTCAATGGAGAACGTCGTGTTGTCAACTTCAAGAACCCGCCCCAAGCCTCGGCCAATATCATTGGCCGCCTCTGCGTTAAGCAAATCAAAAGGCAAGCCCCAAACCTACACCCATAAGAAGACACTAGAGAACTCGATATTGTGCGCTGTCGTACCCTTTTCCCATCTCTGAACCACAAGCAAGTAGCCGTCGAAGCTCCAAGGACCATTGTCAACCACCCACTGAAGTTGGCTCTCAAGCTTGAATCAGAACTAGAATAACGCATTCCCCATGTCCACAATTTTTAAGTCATTCCCAAACTTCCAAATAGATCTGAACAGTTTCTTTGCCGCCTACTGGTTGTATGGTTTGTCCATGAGTAAGCGTCCAATGAGGCTAAGCAAGCACTCCTCTAATGCACGTTGGAGATGGGTATGTTGTACCGGTATTCCATTTCATCCTCTGTCGTCAAAGATATGTTTTGGATTCATTGTAGAAAATCAGAGTCCATCCTGGCCGCTGAAAGGTGGTAGGGTGGAAGGGCAGAGAAAACGGAGGTTGAGTGAGGGGAGGGAGGGTGAGAAGATGAGATGGGTTTGAGTAGGAATGGTAACGGGTCAGATTTAGGCCAGGTATTTTAATACCTGAACTCGACTTGCAGGTCTACCCCCAAAACCTAGACCCGGCCCGTTTAATAAACGGGTTTTTTTTTATGTGGGGCCCAGCTCGGCCACCCAACCATGCCACTTTAGGGCCCAATAAATTTAAAAAAAAAAAAAAAATGCCTGAAGCCCTAAACCTCCACAAACGGACCTAGATCAAAAACTCAAAAAATAAACCCCAAGAGGCCGAGGTCATGTTCATCAATCTAGACTAGAAACCCAAAAACAAAAACCCCAAAATCATGTTCATCAACCTAGATCAGAAACCCAAAAACAAAAACCCTATGATCATGTTCTTCAATCGGACTAGAGTAGCCACCAAAACCCCAAACACAAACACAAAAATTTCAAATTTTTTATTTTTCCTTTCAAAATCACAAACACAAACACAAATCCTAACACAAACACAAACACAAAAATTTTAGATTTATACTTTCCCCTTTCAAAATCACAAACTCAAGCACAGAAATCACAAAAAAAAAAAAAAGAGTGAAGAACATATCATTGAGAAATAGGAATGGCAACGAACCTAAACCCTAATGGGAACCCAAACCAAATTCTCAAAAAAAAAAAAAAAAAAAAAAGGAACCCAAACCTAACGACCCCAAAGGTCCCAAATCCTAACGAACCCAAATAGGAATGGCAAAAAAAAAAAAAAATGAAGAAGAAGAATCCTAACTGCACCGCACCTTATTTTTACGGTTACATATGCGGTGCTATGTATAAAATGCAGTTTGAATGATTTAAAGTCGGTATATTTTTCAAATTTTGGGTTTTCCTACTCAACCCAAAACTTTTTTTTTTTCCTTTTTTGGTCAAGTTTTAAATTATTGAGTTAGTTTTTCTTTGTTTTGGGCTGGCTTTCCTAATCAACACTTGTTAAGGTTATCAAACCTTTTTTTTTTTTTGAAACTAGGGTTATTAAACTATTAATAATATATTTAATATTAAAAATAAATTAATATATTAATATATTAATATATAGAGAGGGTGTGGTGTAGTTTGTATGTTTTCTTATTATAAAATCGCAAACTGCACTGTACCATGCAATGCAGTACACTGTTACTTGTCGGTCGATGTGGTGCAGTTATGCCATTTTACGAGTAGTTTTGGTACGGTTTTTGCAGTTTGTGCAGTTTAGTGAACATCCCTATGTGCCACTATCTACACTAACACCACATGGGTTAGCCAATTAAGTTGATTTTTTGTCAATTCAAGTTTTTTTTTTTTTTTTAGAGAAAAAAATTCAAGTTTAAATTTAATTAGGAAATATAATATACAATACCTAAAGAATTGTATACATATAATAATTCATATTTTAGTGTGGGAAAATACACTTACTCCGTTTAACATGGCTATAACACCAGTCATATCCTATAATTCAAATTTTATCAAGAAACTAAAAAGTATGCATGCTCGACAAGCCGACACTTTTAGAGTAAATGTCAATTTTAGTTAAAGTGGTGTTTGTCTGGGCGTGATTTATGAAGAAAATTAAGAGGACCAATTTAAGAAAAAACTTTACAAGGTTCAAAGTAACTTTTCAAATGGCGACTATACACTATAGTTTTTACCTTTGACAACATTAGTAGAGAAGCAACACTTTCTAAACGTCTCTTGCAAGTTCATATAAAGAAAATTAGAAGAGTAAAACATTAAAAGCACAAAAAATAACTAGTATATTTATAGTAGGGAAAGTGAATCAGTGATGAGTTTGTTGTCTATATGCAATTCATCTCTTCTCATGAGCATCTTGAAATTAGCTTAGGAAGAACCAAAAAAGAGAAATAGTAGATTTGAAAAATAAAAGGTGGATTAATAATTGAATTAGCACGTACAAAGTGGATTATAGATCATAATTAATATCTTAAATTAAGAACAAAAAGAAGCTCACCAAGCATTGTAAGACACACCACCTTTACGACTAATGAGGCATCAAATAAGATACAAAAATCCAAAGAAGTCCCATTCATGGCCCGCAACGCACATGTTGATTCTCCTAAGCTCTCTGGCCAGTTGGTGGTCACTACTCACCAGCACACAAATCTGCATGAATGCGAAGCGGCCAAACATTGGGTCCCCTCACATGGTGACCGCCATATAATTACAAAAATCCTTGTTGTGAAAATAGCAGATGGTCATTGCTTGTAGTAACATAAGGCATGCTTTACGATTTTCAACTGATTGAAAGAAATAGGGCCTTGTAAAGACCGAAATGGTGTCCATTCAGAACAAAGCCTGTTAAGCCCATGACAAAGGCAGGACCGGACCTGCTTACCTTGGTCGCCACGCCTACCTCGGACAATGACCCTGGAGACCAATGTCAATCCAACTATGTCAAGGATTTTGTGGCCGAAGACTTATGATTGATGATCTTCAGATTAGTACTTGAGCAAATTCCACCTAAAAATGAGTATAGCCGCATTTACAAACGCGACTTATACTGTGCGGTAACAGCCCTGCAAGTCTATAGCTGCGTTTTTCAAAACGCGGCTATAGGCTCATACCTGTAGCTGCGTTTTTTGAAAGGCAGCTATAGACCATCTTTGAGCTGCATTTAGAAATGCTGCTAAAGCCCCCTACATTGGATTTGTCTATAGCCGCGTTTTTGAAAACACGGCTATAGGTGTTTTTTTTTCTTTTTTTCCTTGCTAAATGTAACACCCCATAATTTTGATACCAATTAAATTATTATATGTAAATTATAAAGGAGGCCTACAATTAAATAGGTTAAATTGATTTGGGCATAAGATATTAAAAATAAGATAAATACTATGGAATATGAAGCTCAAGTGAGATGGCATACGTAAATATATGGGTCTTTGTGGGGCTTAAGAATCCAACGATCCCAGCCCACTTCATATTAAGCCCAAGACCCATGCTGAGGAGGAAGAAATATCTGAGGACAAGGTTAGAAAGTCCAAATTGCCAAGGAACCTTGCCGAGGACAATCCTGTCCTCAGCCAACCAAAATCGTGGGAGGAGGAAGCAACGGGCCATCAAAGGTAGCCTCCCTAGGCACCCCAGGAAAAAGACAAGTATGATAGGCCATCCAGGGAAGCATGGTGGAGGAGCAATTCAGGGAGGAACTGTCA